>NC_056739.1:1008763793-1009063793 GCF_019279795.1 Protopterus annectens | reverse complement strand
GGTTAGGCTTTACAGTTCTGGGTGCTTGATATAATAATGTTTTGCTAATGTGGTCTCAAATTAACTGGGTTTTGATGATGTGGTAAGTCGATGTTTTGAATTAGACCCCTTAATGTACAATTGTACTTGGTTACCTGTTGTGGGCCTCTTTTTTCATCTTTGGTAACTTAATGTCCGTACAGTTAACTTCAAATTTAGTTTCCAGAGAATTAATTCTCAATGTCAGCTTTCAGCAAATTAATCCCTACTGCAAAAGGAAGTTTTGTGGTTAATTTAATGCAATTTGGAAGCCATCTTACCATTAACAAAATGGTTCACTTATTCTGGAACTCCAAATAACTATGTGAATGGATTTACCTTTAATGACTTTCGTAATCAGTGCTTAATGAATTCATTCCTGCAGTGCAAATCTATTTATTGTGGTATTTATCACAGTCCAATTAAGTAATTTCTTCTCATTTCAGTGACACTTTCATTAATGTTCCTGACTTAACCACAGTAGTGGTCAGTAATTATTAATTAAGTCTCTATAAAAGAATTCAGATTATTTTTGTAAAATCTGTAATGAATATATGTGTTTAGATGTTAAATAACCTGATACTTATGCATATCACTTTTAAAGTTATATGTTTTTCGCAATCATTATATATTTCATTTTCATCGAATTCACTGACTGTAAGGGTAAGACTGCATGGTAGAATTACTAGCTACAGTGGTACTTGTTAGTGGCTAATGCAGTGTTTCATCATGTGACTACCTTCTCAGAATGATTGAGCTCAAGACACACTCCCTGCCCCTCTGTTAGTTAAATGGAAATGATGATGACATTGTAACATTATGAATTCCCTTCTGCTTTCAGTTTTCCTTTCTCCTGTAGCCCCTTTCCTAGCATCCGGGTGTTGAACTTCTGCACTAGTTTTTTTGCATTAAATTTTGATGCTGAACCAGCACGACAGATAAAAAATCTATCCTAGATAATAAAACTGCAACTCTTTCTAAAATGACTTTGTTATACCTAGTCTGTTCTTTCCTAGGGACCCCATTGCTCCACCCCCTTCTGAGGCAGCTGAAAAGTCCTACTGTTAGACCATTATTGAAGTATTATCTATCAATCTTGTGCAACTTTTCTTCATAATAATAATGATAATAATAATAATGATAATAATAATAATAATAATAATAATAATAATAATAACTCATCTTCCACTCTTATTTATGAATCTGGTCCATAGAATAATTTCCCCCGTCATTATTTCTTTACTTTCAGTTCTAAGCTCAGTTTGTTTCATTGTTTGGAGTATAAGTTGCCATAATTTTATTGCAGTTTCTCTGATGTCCATATGTGAATGTTGTACGCACTTTTCCTGTTTTTTTTTTAATTTTAAAGTCCTTATTTTAGCCTTTTGTATAGACATCACATCACTGCTTAATAACTGCCTAATGCACAGGCCCATACTTCTAAAACTATGCAAGATGTGGCCATAGTATATAGACATGATATTGGTAAAACAAAGTAGAAATGTGATATATCACTTTAAATTGTTCTGAAATTGTAGAAATGGTTGTAAACATTCTTAACTCAGTGAATTTTTCTATAAGTGATTTACAGATAAACACACATGTACCTGCACACAAGCATGTGTGAATGTGCTCACACACACACACACACACACACACACACACACACACACACACACATGCACACGCACACGCACACACACGCACGCACGCATGCATGCACATACACACACACACACACACACACACACACACATGCACACACGCACACACACGCACGCACGCACACACGCACGCACGCACGCACACCTGTGCCACTTTGTCATGAAGTTTTAATATGCATACAGCACATGCAGATTTCAGTTGGAAGCTGGTTACTGGTAATTCTTATCAAGGAAGTAGGATTTGATGGCTACAACTACATCGTTTTAATGAAGAGGATAAATTTGTCACAGCTGACAAAATTTTAGTGGATAATGGAGAAAAATATTATAGCTATGTACATGCTGCTCAACATAGCAGGAGGAAGATGGGGCTGGGGTGTGTCTATGATGCATTCATTTATGCTCTGTATTATGTTAGGTGTAGATCCTTCTGCCTCCCAAGTTTAATTTCTCACTAAGTTTTACATCTCTGCAAAAATAAAACTCATTGTCCATGTTTCACAGTTCTCTTTTTGCATATATTCATCTTCACTTAGGCAACACTTTTAAGGATTTCTTCCCTGCAGAATAAAAGCCTTACCTGTTGCCGGTGTTATATCAGCATCTCACTTCCCAAAAAAGGGGAAGAATGAATAGGTCAGTAGAGGGTAGAGAATCATAGATGATGAACAGTGGATGTATGGGTAATATAATAATTGTAATACGGAGAGCGGCAAATTTGGAATTTAGTTGCAGTCATTTGTTGTGCCAGACAGAGGACTCTCTATAAACTATTGCTTCCATTTACTTCTAACTACTTTTTTTAGCCTAGATCATTATCAACCTCTTTAAGACCAACTCATGCCTTACCTATTCTAAAGTTAAGTATAGACCATTCATTAAATCAATACCCTGCAAACTTCCCATATGCTTCTGAAAGTACTTTTATTGTGCAACAAGTTTCAAGCTATTTGTGTTCTCAGCATTCATGTTTCCAAGTGTCTTCAACTGCCAGACTATGTCTCCAACAAGTATTATCTTCACTTGATAGTGATTCAGTCTGACTGTGGAATAAAAATATTAATGTAAAAAAACAAAATATAAAATCAGTTTTATTACAGCTTTAACCCTACTGTTTTCAAAAAAGGTAAGTAACATATGCAGGCATATAAGCATGCAAAAACATAATATAAAACAGATTGCAAAAATGTGCTACTATTTAACATGCAGGTACTCTGGGTACACTAAAATACAACTGCTAAATATAATAGTAAAATTATTAAGACAATAAAGTAATTTTTAGTATTAAAACTAACTTCCAAATATAGATTGATAAATATGCAGTGAATTCATATTCTTCAGATGTCCCAGAATTAAGTAACAGATGTTAAAACTCCAGACACACTCCAGCAAAGTCCAAAGAAAGCAACAATATTTCAAATCTGCCAGAGCTCAGAAAATGAATGTGACAGGATAAAATAAAATACCTTGTGGGTTCCTTTCAGGCATAGGTAGATAGAACTATAACCAAGATTAAGAATGCTTTAATGGATTGAAATGTAACAATGAACATTCCATTTGTACACAAGACATATTGCCTTTAGCTATAAAAAAGGAATTGCAACAAAGTTGCAGTATAGCATTATAACAGTTGCAAGCTATCCATCAGTTTGCTATAAAAGGTAGATTATAATATCCCTGCAGATACATTATAGCAGTTGCAAAATTAGGCACTAGGTGTAGAAATAATAACTATGCTAAGTGTCCTTGCAGGCACTGCATAGTCCCCAAATGTATCAAGAAAAGCAATTTAAGACAAGGCTGTCATGTAAGGTCTAGTCCAGAACCGAAGCAAATCCACAACCACTCAATGAACTCTTTAGAAAAATTATCTAAAATTATTATCAGCATAATTTCTGTCTCAGGCATATCAGTATGGAACAAATCAAAGCAAGATAATGTAAATCCATTTTGAGACAGGGACGGCTCCATAACTTCACAGTATCTGTAACAGACTTATAGAAATGGTCAGACAAAAATCTGTCATCTGTGGTATAGCAACCCAAAAATAAAGCAAAAGGAGGAACATTCTTCCAAATCGACAGACCCAACAAAAGGAATTATGGAGTTTTGTGTTAATCAAAATCAGCACAATAAATAACATGAACTTACTGAGATGAGTAAAGAATTTTGCCTTTCTTTGCACTGAACCTGAACTGTTAAATGTCTGCCCACTTTTCCAACCTTTCCAAATTCTTCAGTAGACTTTCTCCTATGTTCTTTGCTGCTGAACTTTACACTGCTCATATTCTCTGTATCCTGAGATATGTCTGAAACAAACACCTTGAATAGTACAGAAACCTGGACAAACTTTGATGCTATTTAACTAGTACCTTTTCTAATTCCTGAAGTTGCCTCCTTACTACAACTCTCTGCACCTTACCATTCAAACATGCAGCTATCCATTTCCTCAGTATTGGTCATATCTCAAACCCTGCAGGTGTTCTGTTAGAATTGTGTGTTGGGGGAAATAAATCAAAGGGCTCAGTGAAGTCCAGGTAGGCCATGTCTACTGTTAAACCTTTTCAACATTTACCATAATCTAGTCATTAAACTGGATCAGGATTATAATTAATGATTCTTTTAAAATATGTGAAAATATTAGAATCATATGTTCAGGATACTAGTGATATATTATATCAGCTGATGGCATAGTTTGGCAAAAGGATCACTTTTGGTTTATGGCAGAAGTTAATGCAGTTTATAAGAATGTTATTAATTGTCCCCTTCAATAAACACATCACACCGAATGACATTTGACGACCTTTATTAAAACTTCCATAACATCGCTTTGAGCACCAAACTTATTAATTACAACTAGACACGATATAGTTGGCTCTAAACACAGCATAAACATCCTTATAATGTTAATCAGGGCAGTGTACCTACTCACCCTGTCCCAGTAAGCAGCGTCCATACCTTTACTCACTTACTTTACTTATGAAGCAGCGTCCAACACTCACTTCATATCCCATTTACCCAGTAAGCAACAACCATACCTGTACTCGCTTGCTTTACTTATGAAGCAGCATCCCATCTCACTTCATATACCATTCATTGAATTACCTTCCACCAAATAAGCAGCATCCTTACCTCATCTTGCTTATCTATTCAGCAAACTTCCTCCAGCTGCTCATTTTCCTTTAGCCAAATCCTTGAAATGAACCCAGATACCAGAGGGGGAACAGAAGAGGGCAAAAGCCTGTCCCTCTTCTCCGCCTAACCCGGATGATAAAATAACCCCAATCCCCACCAACAAAAAGGGAGGGTAGCAAGTTCATGCCAAAATGTGATTGCTTACCCGGCTACACTTGCCTAAACCCCTTAAGCCCCACCCCACACTTATCTCATTTCCTCCCAATCATCCCTCCCTCCATTTGACACTTTCACCTCCCCATCCCAACTAACTCCCAATAATATATCACTCTAACCCCTCTTGAAGATGTCCCAGGACAATTTGGTATGTTGCCAAACCTCATTTGTCCCAGTCAACTTCAATAAACACATCACACCGAATGACATTTGATGATCTTTATTAAAACTTCCATAACATAGCTTTGAGAACCAAACTTATTAATTACAACTAGACACAATATAGTTGGTTCTAAACACAGCATAAACATCCTTATAATGTTAATCAGGACAGCGTACCTACTCACCCTGTTCCAGTAAGCAGCGTCCATACCTTTACTCACTTACTTTACTTATGAAGCAGCATCCAACACTCACTTCATATCCCATTTACCCAGTAAGCAGCGTCCATACCTGTACTCGCTTACTTTACTTATGAAGCAGTGTCCCATCTCACTTCATATACCATTCATTGAATTACCTTCCACCAAATAGGCAGCATCCTTACCTCATCTTGCTTATCTATTCAGCAAACTTCCTCCAGCTGCTCATTTTCCTTCAGCCAAATCCTTGAAATGAACCCAGACACCAGAGGGGGAACAGAAGAAGTCAAAAGTCTGTCCCTCTTCTCCGCCAACCAGCCTGACCAGGCTGTTCCCCCTCCCTTCTAACCAAAATTGTTCAACCATCTCCCATAAAGGAATGGTTAAGCCAAACATCATTTGGTGTACCCATCATCTGGAAATGACATTAGTACACTGTCATCAACCCCATGCCTTGAAATACCAACACTGATACACACCAATATGACACTAAATAAAGTAGGATTACCTGTGAGCCCATTATACCACACCAGAACGTCCACTCCCAGAGAATACATTGCCTTTTAGCCCACTTCCTTCAAGCCACTAACCATTGCTCCACCTTTCATGAATGACAACCTATATCACTTCCTTCATGCCACTAACCATCACTCCACCTTTCATGAAGGACAACCTATAGCCATAACAAATGCCACAGAAACTATAACCCCTTGAACTCAAATTTGCACTCAGTCAAAGAAAACCATTTGCAAGTCTCGACCCAGGACCCTGTCAACTAAAGCATAACACAATGGCCCAGCATACTACACAGCTCTGGATGTACAGTAAACCGATTACTGTAGAGAAGAGTCTAACTACAAACTTTAATGACCTAACAGTAAGTGCCAGAAACCAGAAGCCCCTAGAAAACTTGCCTATGCCCCACAATGACATACTCTATATGCCCAACCTTACACACCCTCAATTCACTCATTATTAAATGGCAATTAGGCTTCTATCACTGACATAACAAAGCTCCCTGCTCTCAAAATATCAAGGTCCTCCTACCTACACTGCTTCTGAAACCATCTCTACAAAATTCCTTCAATCACAATTGAAATGGTTCTTGTAGTACTCTCATCTAAACCATAACCTAGCATGAAGCATTACCAAAATTCTACAGGAGTCAACTAGTGATTTCTATACCACCTATAAACTCTGTAGTAACTCCTATTCCAGTGATCCAAAGAACATTTCCATAAACAAGCAATACAATAAATCCCCATGCAATCACTCTAAACCAAATAATAGTTTAAACATAAAGTCATCATCGCCTAAAAATGTGATCTTGGCAACCCCTTCAATTTGCTGCTTTGATCTGCCAATATCTGTACGCAAGACATTAAACTGCAAAGAAATCTAAGATGCTGAAACTTTAAATACTGTCCTTCCCAATACCTCTCAAGTATACCCCACCTTGAGGAAGGTCCCCCACCCTGCCCTAAAACCATGTTCCTCATAGTTCCATATCGAAAATTCTGGCTCAATTCCATTTTAGATATACAATTAAAATTTAGCTAGCTTACCAGAGCCTAAATCAGTGACCTTAGAGTACCCCTCATCCAATGATGATTGGACTTCGTCCCACCCATGAAAACTCCAATCTCACCTTAAACAATCTTCTTCCTGGATTACCATGTCTCAACATGCCTCTCCTTCAACTTGACCCTACCTTACCTTGATAGACTCCAACCATGCTGTGTCATCATTAGCACAGACATATGATTACCTGCTAACCTCTTGTGCTCCACTCCCGCAATCAAAACATCCCCACAATCAACATCCATTACCTTCCAAAACCATTTCTGGCATGGCATGGACCACGGCTCACCGTGCAGTCCTTTTGTGATCTCATTGTGCACCACTCAAGAGACCGAGACCTCCATTGCAACAGCTTCTATAAGTTTTCGAGCTCCGGCACCCCTGGTCACCAACCAATGTCAACTCAAATTCCATTCTGCAATAAAACAAAAACAGAACAAGTATCTCGACTTTACAATACAAGAACTGAAACAAAACAATTCCCCAAACCCTATCTTTTTATATTGTAGAGTTAAAACATGGTTGTTAGGGCAAAAGTGCATCATACAGCAGGTTGTGTGCCATGCAAGTGAACCACAATGTGACAAGAGACTTTATTAACTTGGCAAATGTAATACAGTCACAATAGGTATATTAAATGTATAAGTCATTTTTATTATTCTTGGGAAGCCTTATATCATATATCTATCTACAAGTATGCTGAGTGCAGCATATCAAGTTAGTAAGTAGTTAAACAATCATAATGCAAATATGGATGTGTACAAAATGTGCATCTTTTTATAGGTAGCAAATGTCCGCAGACTTCAAGAAAAAAAATCTATACAATAATATGTATATTCTAATTTGGAATTACTTGTATAGAAAGATCACCTCAGCACAAAATAAGGTGCATTGCCAGACATTCTGCGCTGCAGTGTTCTTAATGCAGTGAAAATGGCTGTTACCTTCATGCCCACTTAACTGAATACATTATTTTTTTTCTGCTAGATCATCAATCTTCAGACCTTTCATTTTTATCAAAAGTTTAGTTATATGACACATTTTAATTGGATGAAATGACCTTGCTCTGTAACATGTATTAGTTCAAGAAAATATATCCATCATTTCAAGTACACCAGCAAAGACTTACTTTCAAATTGTTCCCTTCAAAGTCAGAACAATATCCTGGGCACACCACACACCAGGTGCCCATCCACAGTCCACAATAATTTGTAGCCCCACCATGCAAATGTATGACTTCAGGAACAGTGTTCAGTCCTGACAGAATGACCACCACAAGAAGCTGCAACCTAGTGACTCCAATCCACAGGTCAATGCCAGCAACCTGCCAGTAAACCACAAAATGCCTGAGGAACAGACCACCAATCCGAGGCCAGATGACAGACTGCTGTGGCCACACCACACCTCGCACATACCGACCCCCATGAATCAACCACTACTTGCAAATATGCAAAAGCCTTTACTCTAAACAATGCATCACAAATATATAAGGAAATTGCAGTAAGTGTTGACAGACAAATCTTTTCACATTCAACACGGAGATCACAATCCGTTCACATACACTTCCCCTCCCTGCTATGTAAACCAGTATGCCCACAAAAGTAAAGCAACATTAAAAGCAATTACATTAAAATTAGTCTTGGCTATCCAATGGAGGAGCCAGGATGGGATCCCAGCATCAGTTTTCCCTTCAGGAATCACAAACAGAATGAATCTCAATACAGAAGGCAACACAAGTGAAAGCTACATTTGCAGCCCTTCAAGCAATGACCCTATCTCAGTATTTCCCAGTATGCCCCACTGCTCACACAGAAGTTCGCTGGCTATCTGCACTGCAAATCATGTGTCCTGCTTAAACCAAATAAACTTTGTGTACTGAGATGAAAAGAACCCTATAATATTAAATTAATAATAGAATGGTTAGAGTAGCAGACTGTACCCACACATACCCACACAAACAGGATAGCAATAAAGAAATGATACTCTAATCAGTACTGCAAGCTGAATTGGAACAGTCCTTTATCCAATTTGGCAATGGGCAAGGCAGCTCAGACAAACAATAGGTTTGTACAATGAAAGTGCTCTAGTTGTGTATGGCATATGCTAAAAGAATCCATTCAATGATCCACCAAACTGACAATGCATTACTATTGCCAATGTATTTACCAGCCAGCCCTTACACCTGCAAAAAATGACTCACATTCTTCTCAAACATTTGCTTGACTGGATTAGTCAAAATGCTCACTAATTCATCACTTTCTCAAAAGCAAGTATTCTAATACATCATTAAGTCAGGCAGATAAATGTTGCATTGTCAATAACCCATTTTACTATTTTAGGTAAAGGCTGCAGTGATTCACTTGAAAATCAAGAATTAACGCCACACCCTGCTGCTCATCTCCTCCCCTTTTTTCTTTTACCAGTTCCGTAATTCCACATAGCAGCAAGCAGATGGAGCCATCCCGATGCACAAAAGGGGCTGCAACCAAACAAAACCCAGGCCCAGCAACGAAAGCCATGGACCACTTCCTTTTTTTTTTTTTTAATAGCCTCGACCACATCCTCCACAACGCATATGCAGAACAGCGCATGCGCTGAACCTACCATTATTCGCTGGCATCTCATGCTGTCTAGTTCTTTCAACTCAATGGCCAGCACCACTCCAGAGACTGCTAACCCCCTACTTAAATGATATTGTACTTTACTATATTAACCATACTGTTTAATGTTCTTGTTACTGCTTTTTTTTTTTTTTTTTTTGTTTTAATACATATCTTAAGGTAGGGAGACTGAAACAGCAGTGTCAGGTATTCTGTACATATCTTAAGGTAGGGAGACTGAAACAGCAGTGTTGGGTATTCTGTACCGCAGAGTATGTCTCCAACCCATACTTCTCTTAGCCTGGGAAAAGGCACCAATAAAATGCAAGTACCGGTCCTGCAGACTGCTTTGTCAGAAAACCCCCATTTTCCCCCTGGGCCATGAATGATTCCAACACACTTGCTGCAAAATAGACAGGAGAGGGAGACAACAACAAAAAAAACCCTTGACAAGAGGCGCAGACATCTTGACTGCCGACTGCTGCATCAACACCTGGCAACCCGGGAAACACGTTGCAATTAAACTGACCACAGTGGGACCTGGACCAAAACAAGTACTGCTGAGAAACTGGAACCCTAGCCATCGACAGCAACCCGAAGCTGTCACTCCATCTGATTGTACCCCCAGGAAATACAGTACAGCAGACAGGGAACCACTATATATATATATATATATATATATATATATATATATATATATATATATATATATTGCTCCTGTGTTCTTGCTTAGTTTAATGCTACCCATCCCCATAACGGTTAATCCACAGCACACATGCACAGTGCTAACCCATAAGCTGGAAGCCAGTGAAACACCAGAGATTGATACTCACCATGCTGGGAGGTGTAATCCAGCCATGAGAAGCACAAGAGCCTACCTGATCACCCCCAATGTCCCTCTACTCACTTCACTAACCAGCATCGTTTAGCATAGCCATATGTTAAGGAACCAAAGGATGTATATCTCTATATCTAAAACCTGTGAAACCGCAATGGGCCTCCCCCAAAGCCTACTCTAGGGTGGAAGCACCCCACCAACAAGCCATGCACTTAATCTGATAAACAGCCTGCTGATAACCACCAATATGACATCAGCCATTGAAAAAACACCCTGCTAAAATCTAACTCAAACGGAGCTCTTGCCATACTGCCTAAACACCCAAGTAGCTATTGTGCCAAACTTTTAACTGAAACATCCAAACATTACCTACCTCTGTCACAACACAAGGCCTACTTGACCACAACAGTGTCTACAGGTCGTCCTGGACGTAAACCTGCATTGTAGTAAGTAACAAGTTCACGCCAAAATGTGATTGCTTACCCGGCTACATTTGCCTCAACTCCTTAAGCCCCTCCCCACCCTTATCTCATTTCCTCTCAATCATCCCTCCCTCCATTTAACCCTTTCACCCTCCCAACCCAACTAACTCCACTAATGTATCACTCTAACCCCTCTTGAAGATGTCCCAGGACAATTTGGTTTGTTGCTAAACCTCATTTATCCTGGTATGGAGACTGTGGACTAATTTTGGGATGTAGCCTAATTTCACTATATGTTTGTGAATCAATATGGTTCTGTTTAAATAATAATATATTTGTCTTTGACAATGAAATTTAAAAACAAAAACAAGGGGCAGCAAAGATACATAGATGATTTACTCTTTTTATGCAAAGGCAGACCTGATGAATTTTGAAAGTTTTTTGCAAGTCTGCAAAAAAATAGATATGGATTATAGTTTAAAATGAAGTTGGGTATTAAAAAAAATATATATATATATACATACATATATATATATATATATATATATATATATATATATATATATATATATTTAGATTTAGATTTAATCTTAATAGGAAGAAAAAATAATGCAATTTTAAAAACAAATAGAAAAGTAAAATATGGCCATCCCCAGGATTCAGTAAACTTCCATGCAGGAATAGCTTAGTCCTGCATGGAAGTGACCTTTTAGGAGCAACATAGCAGCTTGCCATGCATATTAATGAAGGCATGCTGCCTGAGCTCCTAAATGGACACGGAACGTAGATGAGTGCATGGGGCATGTCTGAGAGCAGAGCTCTCACAATATACATGCCCCTGCAGTCAAGAACTGCAGTTTTGCTAGTACAATGAGTGAGACTACTCATAGGGGGTTGCATACCCCCAGCAACACCTCCAAGTTTATAAGAGCAATATTTAAAATATAATGCTATAAACTAGTTATTTTTTTTATCCAGCAGATAAAATTTAACCATAGGTGCACGGGTTTGCCCATTGCTTAGCCACGTATACTGTAGCTTAAATGGCACAAGAAGATAAATATCAAGATATATGCAAATGAAGCAGTACTGTAATAGTGTAGTGTTCAGAGCATTCGCTTTATGAGCAGTCATTCCTGGTTCGAGTCTCACTCCAATACATTCCATGTCAAATCACATTATAAACAATATTTTTTGTTGCATAACCTACTAAATAACATATGTTGTGAACTGGAGTACTGCATTAAATGCAGATGTGAGGTGTCATTGTAATAATGTAAAATCCACAGATAAACACAGGTACCCCATGCAGTATATGTTCACATGAATCAGGGATAGAAATCGAAGATATAATGTGTAATGAATGATAAATCCATACAATGTCCAAATCCACCGCCTTCCCAAGAAGCATTTTACATTTCTATCTAAATTAGTGTGGGGATAAGTGGGAGTAAGCACTATTAAGCAGAAGTAAGTGGGAGTAAGCCTATTTAAGCAGTAGTAAGCGGGTTTAAGCCCATTTGCGCAGGGGGTAAGCAATGCGCACATAGATTAAGCAATATTGAAGCTAACTCTAAATAAGCATATTTAACCAGAAGTTAGCTTTGCTTGCCATTGTGCAAACCCATGCAAACCCGCTTACAATTGCTTAAAAGTGCCTTAATCACTCTGTATGCAACAGCTGCTGTTTTGCCCAGCAACAAAATAAACAGCTTTTGCAGGTCTTGATCCCAGGACCCTTACACTATAGTCATAGTAGTTAACCAGTTAGCCATCACAGCAGTATATAAGAATGAGGTATCTCCAAACAGATCCTCACTATAGGAATATGAAACTTAACATGTGAAAGGAATCTATATACAGTTTTATGTTATATAACCTACTACATAACATAAATATGTGAACTGGAGTACTACATTAAGTCCAGATGTGAGGTGTCATTGTAATAAAGAGTTGAAATCTCCTAATAAACACAAGGAACACATACAGTGTACGTACACATTAATCATGGATACCAAACACATATATAACATGTAATGAATAATAAAACAATGTCAAACAGCAAATAGTATGCAAATTAAAAATCAAGCAATGCTAAGCATCGCACAGCCCTGCTTACTAGGTGCAAGTAATGTGTAGGCCAGCTAAATCAGTTTGCCCATTGATATATCCCTTTAAGCAATCCCAACCTTAGTTAAGCAGGTTTGCCCATAGCTTATCATTTTCAAAACCATCCAGTCATAGCAAAGTGTGGGAAATCAGTCCTATTTAAACCCAACAGGCAGGAATACATCTCATAACTGGTTGCAGCTTCCTCCTGTATACACTATGATCGGGGTGGGAGAAGGAGTTCACTTTCAGGTGCAGCGCTGGGGCATCCAGGAATCCAAAGCCATGGCAGGTCTCCTTATTAAAGACCATGACCAGAGACTGCTTAAGGGCCAGTACCAGGGTTACGAATATAAAGCAGAAGCCTGGGACCATCTCGCCCGTGACCTCACCAGTGCCCCTGGCATACCTCAAACTGCTGAGCAGGTCAGGTATCACTATGCCGATCTGAAGCGGAGAAAGAGGGAGCTCTTTGATCAGTTGATCCAAGAGGCTAGGCAGACAGGGGATGTCCCAGCAGTGTGTAAGTATCAGTCTACTACCTGTTTAATAATTGCGAGCTCATGTATATTATGGATAGGCATGGCTAAATATTCCTTTTATGTCTTTGACAGCGGCAGATGAGCGGGCTGTGAACCAGGAAGCCCATGCCTGTAGATTGCAGTGGTTGCGTCGCAAGACAGGTTAGTAACACTCTTGCATGTACTGTCATAAGAAATAAATCTAAAAGTAGTAGAAAGTTAATTGCCAGTATAAAACCTGTATTGTTTAAGGCATGTACTGAATACACCAGATAATATGGCAGGAAGAGTCTCATATAGGTTGTATGTAAATAAAAGGTTAACAGCCTGGCAATAAAGGTCTAACTTCTGGACTGCCTGGGTTTACTCTGGTATCATATGGTAATGTAGTGTTGCAATCTCTTAATAGTCCTGTTGTATTAAGCACTGTTACCCACACTGTGCTACATAAATAAAATGTGTAGGAATGTCTGAATATGACTGTTGTAATCACAAGATGTCATATTGAACAACTGAGAGAGACTTAGACAGAAAACAGTTAAAAAATAGACAACATAATCCAAATAGCACACTCAACTGAGATGTGAATTGTTGCATTTTTAGCACAGCCATTGTTCAAATCCTGGAAGCAGGGATGTCGGGAGGCATACGCACTGTACTGATTTCAGTAGAAATTATTTAGAAGAGGGTAGCTTTTTAAAGCTTCACTTTTTCGCGCTTTTCTGCACGATGACGTCAGCAGCTCACTGCGCATGTATTTCCGGCCGTTTTCAAGCGTTATGTACACGAGCGGGAGATTGAAGCAGCTTCACCTGCAAGGACTTTATTGAGAACCGAAGGATTCAAGCATGTGGATGTAAGCATTACATTTGGATGTACGAGCGGGTCGTGGATGCAAGCATTTGTACGAGCGGGTCAAGGACATTAGTTAGGAGAACCGAGGGTTGGTGAGTAATATGAAGTGTGTGTGTGTGTGTGTGTGTGTGTGTGTGTGTGTGTGGGAAAATGCCCCAGGTGGGATGTACTGGTGATTACTCATGATGGTGTGGTAGGGAATACTCAGGCTTGAACCCTGTACCTTGTATGCAGGTGTTAAAGACCTGAATTCCCTATCCACCACCATTTAAAAAAAAATTGCAGATTTTTGCCTCATATTTGATCTGATCAATATATGTATCATATATGTGTTTTTTAAATATTGCAATGCTTGAAATTTGATGGTGCAGTGGTAGCAACGTAGCATTGATGCCTCACAGCTATAGGTTATTGGATTTGGTTCTTGGCTGGGGTGACTTCTTTGTTGGGGGGGGGTCAGTATCTTCTCCATGTGTTTGTGTGGGTTTGCTTTTGTGTCCTCCCATGTTATACAAAGACATGTCTGCATTATTTTTTCCTGGGCCTCTGCTGAAAATTGTTTTTTTTTTTTGTTCCAAGTCAGACTGTCCTGATTAACAAATTGACAGGCATTTAAATTTCAGACTTCAGGTTTCTGAATGTTTACTTCCTTACATATTTGATGGTGCAGTGGCAGTATTGTTGCCTCACAGCTATAGGTTTTCTGGTTTGATTCTTGGCTGGGGTGCCTTCTGTGTGGAGTCTGCATCTTATCCCTGTGTTTGTGACATAGTAAAACAACTTTTTGTTCTAGCAATAAATATATACTAACACAACCTTTTTTATAGCAATATTTTTAAGTTTATGACTATTTGAAATTTGTCCTTATTTTTGGGACTGTAATACCCTGTTATTGGCTTTGTCCAGGTTTTTTGTGCTAAGGTTGACAGCTATGGCAAGAACTGAATTCACTGAATATGTTTGAGGGCTGTACTCCCTCATTACTGGGTTTGTCCAGGTGTTTTGTGCTAAGAGGTTGACAGCTATGGAGAGAACTGAATTCATTAAATGATAGCCATTTAAGTTTCAGTCTTCCTCTCTTTCACAAAGCAGGTGATTTGGCATAGTGGTATGTTGTTCTGACTATTTTGCACAGTGACCTTGGCAGTAAAATGTATGATGGTAACACAGCATTTTATTCTAGAATCTTTCCAAGATTATACAAGCAATGTTTAATGTGTTCCTGTTTTTTGCCCTTTTGACCCACCCCAATAAATTTGGCTTTTTCCAGACTTCTTGTGCTGCGAAGTTGAGATGTAGTTGAGTATTGCGTAGATTTTACAAGGAGCTGAGAGCTGCAGGGGAAGAGAAGTTTAGTGCTGATTATGCTAAATCAGCTCACATTGCTAGTAGCACAAAATGCTATGTACTTGCTTTTAATGCAGAAGGTTGTTGGTTCTACTCCCATAAGGGGTGAATGCTGCTGTACTGAAAGTTAAGACACTAACTATGAGCCTGTTATCAGTTTGCCATCCATTTCCTATTGCAATATTACTAGCTTATTATTAATGTAATTTAGGCAATTTATTCCTCAGGGGCATCAGACACTTCATTTTTCGGTGAAGTCATGAAATATAAAGGTGATTGCTAGCAGCAACCTCTTCATTACTTAGATTTATTTAATGTGGAATTATTTAGATGACTTTTTTTACTACTTCAGAGATTGTGCATATTATTTACTGATAATGGTGGACTGTAAAAGTTTGACTAGACTTTTATGATGGAAATGTTCTGAATTGGGCAGTTTTGTTTCATTGTTTACTGGAAAAATGTACAAAGCAATAGGAAGGTGTATCAAAGAGCACATGTATGTTTCATATGCAAGGGGCCTATGATTTAAAAGCAGCCCAGAATTCATTTTTATCTGCCACGGGTAAAATGTATTTTTCTTTGAATGTGGGTTTTAATGTTGTTTCAATGAATGTGAGTTTCAAGGGCAGAGAAGTTTTAATGCCAAGTTTGTTTAGCAGATGTCTTAGTGTTTGTGCTGTAAAATGCAAAATAAAACTTTCAAATGAAGTTCAAATCATCATAGAAGTAAATCAGTATGTACATTAGTGTTTATGGTAAATGGAGTGAAATAGCAAAGTAATGGATCATTGGAATGGCTGCAGGGGAGGCTCCATTCGACCATGGTTTTGTGAGGGGGAAGGGCGGCAAACATAGACAGCCCCAGCTGAACTATACCTCCCAACTGTCCAGATTTTCAAAGAATGAATAGATTTTTTGCTTCGTATTTTTGGTTTGTTCCTCAATTTGTGGTTTTCTGGCAAATGATTTAGGAATTAAGTCACTAAATAATGACACACTAGTTTCAGACTTTATAACCTTCAGAAAAATGCATGCTAAAATAAGACCTGTTCTATCAACTGTCCCAGTTTATACAAGAGCAATTTTTAGTACTGTTTATATGTTCCCTCAACATATTTGGCCTTGTCCAGATTTATTGCATTAACAGGTTGAGAGGTACATGCAAATAAATTGCTTTATAGAATTAGGCGTAGCCAAACCTCAACTGTCCCTGATTTTGGCTCAAAATGTTGCTCTTCCCCTAATGATCCCTCCACAAAATAGCAATTTTGGAAGAAAACATAGAGGGTTTACTTTACTTTTATAAATAACTGTAATGATCAGAGTTATACATTACTTTTATTTCAGAAATACATGTAGATTCTCTAATTTTGTCAGCTGCTCTAAGTTAACTGTGCTCATATTAAAATGGTGTCCCTCCTTTGACAGGTTCCTAGCTGTATTGTCTGGCAATTTTATATTTTTGCATCACATTTTTGGTCCGTTTTTCATAAAATTGCAGTTTTCTGGCAAATTAGTGGCAAATTGTTAAAGACTGAAGTTAGAAAATAATGCAGACATTTCAGTTTCAGATTTCATACCTTTCAGAAAATTCGTACTGATGCAAGACCTACTACTATTCTATTATTTTTCTAAGTTTATAAGAGCAATATTTAAAAAAATGTCCTTATTTTTGGGCCTTTGCCTCAGTTTTATTTATGAGTTTGTTGCTGTAAGAGGTTGAGAGGTTTTGTGTGTGTGTGTGTGTGTGTGTGTGTGTGTGTGTGTGTGTGTGTGTGTGTGTGTGTGTGTGGTAGGTAGCATACCTCTCAACTGTCCACATTTTGCAGAATGTCCAGATTTTTGCCCCATATTTTTTGTCTGCTCCTCATAAATTTTGTGATTTTCTAGAAAATCATTGAAGGCTGAAGTTGCTAAATAATGACAGACATTTGAGCTTCAGACTTCATGTCCTTTAGAAAAATTCAAACTAGCACAAATCCTGTTATTCTAGCAACTTTCTAAGTTCACGAGAACATTATTTAATATCTGTCCCTGTTTATTTTAGAATTTGTCCATATTTCTTGCACTAAGAGGTAGGTAGGGGTGTGTGTGTGAATGAAACATCCTAGTTAGTGGTAGCAGGTGGTTAGTAATTTACTCAAGCTCAAAACCTGTACCTTGGTTACAGAAAACAAAAGCATAAAGTCTCTACCCCAACTACCATGCTTCATTTTTCAAAGAACTGACATTTCAGATTAATTTTCAATTCAGGGAACCGAGTTTGAGTGAATTTATATTAGATTACTGAAGAGGCATTACAGCGAATGCCTCTTCATCGACACTAAAAGAGCGAACCGTGAATTACGAGAAAGGCCGTAACTTGGCTGGGGAGGGTGGTAGCAGTTTGTGAGCTGTCAGCACAAATTTGAAAATCCTAGCTACACCCCTGCCTGGAAGTGGTAGTAAGCTGTATGTAGAATCATACCTCACAACTGTACAGATATGTCCAGAATGTCTAGTTAATTGGCCCATATCCACTGCCTGTCACCCTGTCCACCTGGTAAATCAGTGTGATGATCCCAGACGTTTAAGCAGCAAATAATGACATACAGCTGATTGTCAGACATCTATAAGAACAAACCTGTCACTCTAGCAACTCAGCAAAATGTTATGAGAATAATAAGCAAAGTATGTCCCATGTCCACCCCCATGTTGTGAAGCTATGACAAAAGTGTGTGCAGTAACAGAGTGAGATGTATGTGCATAATAATAATGTGGGATCTGGTAATATGTGTGGCAACATTCAGGTAGTGCTAACAAACATTCCCCGACAAGTCTGTCAGATACGAAAACTGTGCCTAGAAATAAAATATTGAAATTCTGAACTGGCACTGTTTACTCTGGTATTTTATGGCATTGTTAGTGTTGTAGTTTCTCTGAATAATAAGGTATTACTCATCACTGTCATCCACACTGTGCTACATAATAAAGCTGGCTAGGAAACCCTGTATAAGAGTGTTGTAATTACAAGATCAGATTGTAAAACCATGGGAGACTTATAGACAGAAATCAGAGAAAAAACACACAACAATATCTATATTGCACACTCAACTGAGATGTACACTGTTTTATTTTTAGCACAAACAGCCATGGTTCATATCCTGGGAGTGGTAGTAAGCTCTATGCAGAATAATACCCTTCAACTATACAGATATGTCCAGAATGTCCAGTTAATTGGCCAATATCTGCTGGCTGTTACCCCATTCCCCTGGCATATCAGCAAGCTAATCTCTGACATGTAGGCAGCATTATAACTGTCAAGCCTGTACATATTTGGAAAATGTCCATGAAAACAAACCTGTTATTGTACAACTCACTAAAAGTTTATAAGGCCAATAGTCAAAATATGTCCCAGTTTCACCTGCATGTTGTCAAGACATGCCCAGAGAGTGTGCAATAAGAGATGGACAGGTATGTGCATAACATCAACCTGGAATCTGGGAATATGTGTAGAAACAGTCAGGTAGTGTTAACAAACAATACCTCTACAATTATACCAGGTAAGAGTTATATATTGCAGGTAAAACTCAGTTCATGTATATAGTTGTCTATATCCATACCACTGTTCAAACTAAGGCCATAGGGTAGTGGAATAATATAATATCACAGCACTGACTAGGAAAGTAATGAGAACTACAAAGTTGTTAATTCACATCTTTCTCTCCCCCCACCATATCTGCAACAATAAACTAAATACACAACTCAATCAGTATGTGCACTATAAATCTACTGTTGGGACATATGTCCTATTGTTTGATAAATATTTAAATGTGTTTCTGTGCATGTGCCATGTTGAAATAATCCCACATTGGTGGCATGCTGCCATCAATGTACCTGCATGCTGTTGTAATGCCTGTTGCGGTTCCATATATGCATGTGTTCTATTTGCTATGCAACTGTTCCATATCTGGTGTTTCAGATTAATGGGAATATCTATGCAAGCTGTTATACCTAATCCTAGAATGTGTTGACTATTACTAACCCACATATGTTGTAAAATTTAAACACCATAGCACGTTTGTGAAGGCTGGCCCCAGCGGGCTCACCTTTCGCACCTCATCTGGCCATGGCACCGTGCACCAGCACATCTGGGGCCCACCCCAGGACCTCCTCATCTGCTGGTCCTGCACCACCTTTGGGTGGAACCACCTCAGGGAATGGGGCTCACCCACCCCCCTGGGAGTGGGTGCGGACAGGACATTGTCACCCATTGCCAGGTCTGGAGTCTGGTGAGTAGCAGCTATGCAGGGAGTTTGGAGATTTGCTATGCCAGCTTGAGGGCCACATGGTGGAACTAGAGAGTCAGGCTGCCCCTCCTACTCAGCTCGCAGCACAACCACCTTTAGGGCTGTGAAGGTGCAGTGGTGACTGCCCATGGGTGGGGATCTCAGTCCCACTGTTTACAGTAGGGGGCTCATGGGCTTCTGACTTACAAACACCCCTCCCCATCCAAGGTGTTTTCCTCAAACATGTGTAATATACTGCTCCTGTATGCTGTCTTTTTTGTCTTGTCTATTATCCTACCCAACCTACCTCCTCAAATATACCTACTATCCCTCCCCAACATCCCACTCTTACCTTAAAAAAAAAGCAATTTGTTCCCATAAAAATTCTTGCACAAAACATAGCTGTCCATTTTGTGCACATGTCCACCGGACACATGTAATCTTGTCTAATTGGCTTCATAACATATTATTGTTGTCTTCACTCCTCTCTCAGGGGTATGAGTGTCCAAATATATCTCCAAATCAGTATATATGCACAGCTGTTGTTGTAGAAGAAATGGGCAGCTATGGACTTTCCCTACACCCGTCCTGCACATCCCTTGCTATTTTCCCTACTGTCTGTCCCTCTTTGTGCCCCTTTTTCACCACTTTCCTATCAACCCTTTTTCATTTCTTTTAAAAGAAATTAGCATGGGAGTAAGGGGGAGTAAGCACTTTTATGCAGCAGTAAGTGGGTTTAAGCTTGTTTGCGCAGGGGTAGGCAATGCCTACACAGGTTAAACAATTGAGAAGCTAAGTCAATAGAAGAAACTGTAACTGGAAGTTAACAGTGCTTACCTTTGCGCAAACCCACACAAACCCACTTACAACTGCTTAAACATGCCTTAATCACTTTATATCCAATGGCCCTTGTTCTGCCCAGCAACAAAATAAACAGCATTTGCAAGGCTCAAACCCAGGATCCTTTACACCATAGACAACTTGCTTTACCACTAACATACCCTTAGTCAGGAATATGAAGTCATAAACACAAATGGATGTAGCCATGTACTGATAGCACTCAACACACACAATGCCAGTGATATATCTGACACAAGATTTGTGAGGTGGACAGACAAAACATAACAGGCACACATCTGGCCATCATGTTGATTGGCCCACAGCTGAGAGTTATGCAGACAGACTGCATTCTATGTTAAACTAGAATGTACACACAAACCCTGTAACACTGGTGCAATACAATGCATATAGCAACACTATTCACACTGTCTGTAGGTTTGGTACCTTATACAAATATGTAGCTGGCTTGAGTCTGCAAGCCTTCTTGTAAGAGGTATTGCTACCTGCTGTCTCTAACACTGCTGCTCACACACAGGAAGGATGTCCTCCATACAGGAAAGGTAAACAGACCACACCCATATGATGTAGGGATGTATAATAGTGGGTTGCCATGACAGTGGTAATTGGAAGTACTACACAGCATGCTGCATGTAGGTAGCACTGACTGGCACAGAGGCCATCACCTGATCATGTGCATCACCTACAAAATTTTTATTTATTTATTTATTTATTTATTTTATTTTACATTTGTTAACCGGGAGAGTCCGACTGGATAAATGTCCATTTTTAGCGGAGGCCCGGGGAGAAAAGCTCCACGTATAAGCAAATAAGAATACACTATGTTGATATAATACAGTATGTTCACTTAAGTATTTTACACAAGAATAGGAGACATTTTAGAATATTTCTACTCATTGCTCAAGACATGTAAAGAAAAAAATATTCAAAAAAAAGAACACAAAAACTCATAGTATAACAGACTTTTTCCTTTTAGGTAGACCTTTCGGATAGTAGTAGCAGGAATTAAATAGGATAATAAGACTAGGGAATTATATAGAAAAGGAAATAAGAGGGAAAACAGAAGAGTGAAATGGTAGTGGTACCGTCATTGGTCCTAAAGGGAGGAGGAATAAATCTTGTTTAGTTGAAGTCAGACTGGGCTTATACATTGGCATAGCCAGTGTATCTGAAGGTGGTGATTTAGTCTCTTTTTGAAGAGTTTTATGGAGGAAATGGTGGTGAGGCTGGATGGAAGGGAGTTCCAGATTTTTCCTATTGCATTGGCAAAGAGAGCATCACCCCCTGAGTTGTTGGATTTTACCGTTTGAGCTAGTAGTTTGTTTGAGGAGTGTAAACTATTGAGATTGTTGTAAGGTTTGATTAAGTTTATCAGTGCAGGGGTTTTGTCAGATTGTTTAAGAATTTTAAATGCTACTATGAGTTGGCTCTGCTGTAGAAGGTTGGGGAATTCGATCCAACCCAGGCTTTGTAGGTTGGTACAATGATGGGTTCTATAGGGTGTGCCAGTTGCAAATCTTGCAATATGATTATAACAACATGTAAGTTTGTTTAATTCAGTAGTGTTAAGATTTGTGAAAATAGGGGAAGCATATAAGAGGGTGGAGAGGAGATGGGAGCGGACAGTGGCTATTTTTGCTATTGGGGTAAGAAATGATTTTATTCGATAGAGCGACCCAAGTTTTTTGTTTACGGTTTTAACAGTTTGATTAATATGGATATCAAATTTAAGTTTATTGTCAATGGTCACTCCCAGAAGTTTAGTGTGGGAGTCAGGGGAGATGATTGTCCCATTTTTGGATTGGATATGGAAGGGTGTGGGTATGATCTTGTGAGTGGGGTAGAAGATTAACAGTTTGGTTTTATTTGGATTCAGAATAAGTCGATGTCCCAGTAACCAATTTTCAACTGCTGTAAAGCATGATTGGGTTTTGATAATAAATTAACTGGGGATGAATCAGAACAGACTAACGTCGAATCGTCAGCATATTGAATGCAGGTGGCATCTGGGATGGCTTTATAGAGGTCATTAATAAAAACAGTAAAGAGGAGAGGTCCCAGTATGGAACCTTGAGGAACTCCTATGGTATTAGATAGGAGGCTAGAGAGCCTGTTCTGCCAGAGTACAGCTTGCTGTCTATCTTGGAGATAGGCTTGAAACCAATCTAGGGTTATGTTGTCTAGATGGAGATTTTTTAGGGTATTGTGTAGTAGTTGATGGTTCACCATATCAAAGGCCTTTGATAGGTCCAAAAAGAGAGCTGATGATATTTTTTGTTATTCGGTTGAGATTAATTGTTTCAATAAACGAGAGGAGAGCAGTGGTTGTACTATGGTGTGGCCTAAAGCCATGTTGAGAACTGGAGAGTAGGTTGTTTTGGGTTAGATAGTAAAGGAGCTGTCTATGCACACATTTCTCCATGATTTTGGCCAAAGGTGACAATATGGCTATGGGCCTGTAATTTGATAGTTCAGTCGATGAGCCTCCTTTATGGAGTGGTATCACATAGGATATTTTCCATATTGAGGGAAGTTTGGCTTCAGTCAAGGTACGATTGATAAGAATAGAGATAGGGTAAGCTATGACATCAGCAGCTTTTTGTAAATATTCGGATGGGAGAAGGTCAGCAGAGAGAGTGGTTGGTTTAAGTTTCTTCAGTAGTGAGCAAATATAGGCAGTGGGGACAGGTTGAAATTTAAAGATAGGTATGGACATTTGGGGGATATCTGTTAACTGGGGGAAATTGGTAGATAGCTGATTGGCAAGGGATTGTATTGTATTGTGTCCGTGAAGAAGGAATTAAAGGAATTGGCTACTTCCTCTGGGCTCTTATCTGATAGTTTTTCTGGGATAGGAGTTGAGCTTTTACCTGGGTGGAGTAGATTGTTTAAACTGGCCCAGAATTTTTGGGGATTGTTTTGGTGTTTGTTTTGTAGTTGGCAGTAGTATTTTTTTTTGTCTAGGGTTATTGTTTTTTTGGTCAGATTTCTTTGCTGTTGGAATTTAATGCGGTCGAGGGGGGACTTGGTAGTACGCCATGTATTCCAGGTTTTGTTTCTTAGTTTGATTAAGGATTTGGTCTCCTTTGTTAGCCAGGGTGTTATTTTTGTTTTAATTCTAATTTGTCTTTTTGGGGCATTAGCCTCAAGTATAGTTAGAAATGTGTTATTAAAATTTAATACTGCCTCTTCTAGTGGGAGAAACTTAAGGGATGCCCAGTTATATGATGTGAGTTCTGTCTGGAATTTTATGAGGTCAAAGTGTTGCCTGTTTCTAACAGATCTATACATGGGCTGATTTGAGTAGGTTATCTTGTTTTTCTTTAGGTAGGTGATGAGGTGATCACTGAGGTCATTTGGTAGGGTCCCTGATACATAGTTATGATTTTGACTGTTTATAAGGATCCAGTCTAGGATGCTCTCTTTTTGTTTGCTGTTACCTATCCTGGTAGAGTTAGTTATTGTCTGTTGGAATCCGTGGAGATTTATTGCTGTGGAATTTAACTCTGAGGAACAGAGATGCCAGTCTAGGTTTACATCTCCTAGGATAATGGTTTCTTGAGGATAGTTGTTTGATAGCCAGCTTAGAAGATTCTCAATTGTTTCGGTGTTTTTCCCAGGGGGCATATAGGTAACTATTAGATTAATTTTTTTGTCCCTGTTTAGTTCTATTTTTAGTGCTAGTATTTCGGCATTAGAGATCTGGGGTGGCTGTATGGGGTTGATAGTGACATTTAGCGTGGCTTTGTAGAGCACAGCAATACCACCACCCTTTTTGTTTAGTCGATCAGCTCTGTGTAAGTTGTAGCCAGGTGGCATGATCTCATTATCTTTGGTCCCTGGTTTTAGCCAGGTTTCAGTTAAGCACATTATTTCTGGGAGGTACATTCCTATTAGGGCATGTAAGTTATGTATCTTTTTATTTAGACTTCTTATATTTAAGTGGTATATTTGGAGGGAGTTGGATGTGTTCCAGGAAGGAGGTGGGTTGTTTAAGCTTAGTAAGGACATGGGGCCTGGATTGGGGTGTATGTCCCCATCTATAGTTATATTCTTTCTTAGAAAGTCTAATATTCTCATAAGTTTAAGTAGAAGTTTATGTTCATGTTTGGATTTTGGGTGCTTTGATTTGACTCTATACAGGTGGTGATATTTTGTCAGGGGGGATTGATTTGTTATATTGACAGGACCCTGTGTGTCATTTCTCAGCAGTGGGGAGATGGTAGTTTGGTATCTGGGGTAATGGTAGCCTGCATAAGGCTGGTCTTCATATTTAGTTAGTAGGTATAGTACTGTACACAATGGTAAGGTAAGTATTATTATTATTTTTTTAGCATAGTTCTGATTATAGAGGGAGTGGTAGATTTTTTTCCTTTGGGGTAGTGGCGCTTTTGTGTGCAAGAGGATATCTAGAGGGTTGGATATAAGACGTAGTAGGAGGAGTGGGTGGAGTCTTGGAAATGATTTTGTGTGGCTGGAGAGAGGAGGGGGTGTGGTGATATAGGTATAAATGTAGATGTACTGGGGGCGGGTGGGATATGGGGGCAGGGTGGGGCACGGAGCGAGCCCGAGCGTAGCGAGGGTGAGCGGAGCGGGGTTTTTACCTAACACCAGACTAAGGCACCAGAGAAGAGGTAGGAAAATAATATAACTTATGTTACCAGTGAATATACAACACACTAAATTATTCTTATGTGTAAGTATTAGTTCTGGGAAAGTTAGAAAATTGTAGTTTTCAAGGGGTAGCTTACTGCCATGTACCTAACCCAGTACGCTAGTCTTAGAAATATTTGTTTAGACTATATAGACTAAAATCCATGCTGCAATCTATTCAAAGCAGCTTAATCCATTTACTGGAGAGAGAGAGACCAAGAGAGAGAGAGAGGGAGAGAGAGAGAGAGAGAGAGAGAGAGAGAGAGTGAAAGCCAAACCCAAAAAAAAAATCCATCCAGCAAACTATCCAGAATAGACATCTTTCCCACAACAGGCATGTGAAGTATATGTGAATGTAATTGAATGTAGTACTTGGTCCATAATAGTGGGATAGATGATGTGGAATGTTTTATATGTGCCATCAGGTGTTGTTGTAATGATGTCCAGCTGAACAACTGCTATGGACAATAGTGTCTGCCCCTGTGGGCCATAACCATCAACCCTGCAGATCAGAACTGACTGACAAGATGTAAGCCATCATAGTCCCCCAGATTTACTATCCTTCTGTGCAGGACTAGCTTAGTCCTGCATGGAAGTGGCCATTTAGGAGCAGGATGGCAGCGCACCATACATAGTAATGAAGGCACGCTGCCTGAGCTCCTAATCTTACATGGAGCATATGAGTACAGGGGGCGTGTCTGAAAGCAGAGCTCTCAGAATATACACACCTCTGCAATGAAGAACAGCAGACAAGTCCTAAAAGAATGAGCAAGACCGCTCATAGGTGTATGCATACCCCCAGCAACATCCCCAAACATGTACAAGAGCAATAGTTAAAACAGCAAATATAAAGATATTTTTTTTTTATGAAACAGATGAAAATTAACCATAGGTGCACAGGTTTGCCCATCACTTAGCTGCAGTTAATGCAGCTTAAATGGCAGAAGAGGATAAAAAGCAAGATATATGCAAGTTAAGCAGTATAGCAATAGTGTAGTGGGCAGAGCATTCACCTTACAAGCAGTCATTCCTCCTTCAAGTCTCACTGCAGCACATTCCATTTTCCATGTCAAATCACATTATGACCAATATTTTTAGTTGCATAACCTACTAAATAACATATATTTGTGAACTGGATTACTGCATTAAATGCAGATGTGAGGTGTCAGTGTCATAATGTTGCAAAGTCCACAGATAATCACATGTGCCCCATACAGTATATGTACACAGGAATTAGGGATACAAATGGAAGGTGAAATGTGTAATGAATGATAACTCCATTACAGCTTCCAAATCCCCCACCTTCCCAAGATCCATTAGACGTTACTGTCTAAATTAGTGTTGTGGTAAGCGGGAGTAAGCACTAGTAAGCACGTGTAAGCACTATTAATCAGTAGTAAGCAGGAGTAAGCATATGTAAGCACTAGTATGCGGGTTTAAGCCCATTTGCATGGGGGTAAGCAATGCACACACAGGTTAAGCAATATTTAAGCATATTTAACCTGAGGTTAGCATTGCTTGCCCTTGTGCAAACCCACGCAAACCTGCTTTAAAGTGCCTTAATCACTCTGTATGCAACCGCCACTTTTCTGGCCAGAAACAAAATAAACAGCCTTTGAAGAACTTGAACCCAGGACCCTGCACACTCTAATCACAGTAGTTAACCACTAAGCCATCACAGCAGTACATAAGATTGAGGTATCACCAAACAAATCCTCATTATAGTAAAATCAAACTGAACATGTGAAAGGAATCTATATACAGTCTTATGTTCTATAACCTACCACATAACATAAATATGTGAACTGGAGTACTGCAGTAAGCCCATATGTGAGGTGTAATTGCAATAAAGTGTTGAAGTCCCCTAATAAACACAAAAACCCCATACAGTGTACGTACACATGAATCATGGATACCACACACATATATCACATGTAATGAATAATAAATCAATGCCAAAAAGCAAATATAATGCAAATTAAATATTAAACAATGCTAAGCATTGCATAGGCCAGCTTAGTAGGTGTAAGCAATGTGTAGGCCAGCTAACTCAATTTGGCCATTGGTATACCCCATTAAACAATGTCAACCTTAGGTAAGCAGGTTTTCCCATAGCTTAGCCTTTTCAAAAGTGTCCAATGATGGCAAAGTGTGAAAAATTGGCCATATTTAAATCCAGCAGGCGAGAATACATCTCATAACTGGTTGTAGCTTCTACTTGCAGGCAACATGTCTGGAATGGGAGAGGGTGTGTGCTTTCGGGTGCAGCACTGGGGCATCCAGGAGTTAAAAGTCATGGCAGGACTCCTTGTCAAAGACCATGAGCAGAGACTGCTGCAGGGCCAGTACCTGGGTTCACAGTATAAAGTGGAAGCCCAGGACTGTCTCACCATGACCTCACCACTACCACTGACATACCCCAAACTGGTGAGCAGATCAGGCATCACTATGCTGAACTGAAGCAGTGAAAGGGGGATCTCTTGGATCAGTGGATCCAAGAGGCTAGGAGTACAGGGGATGTCCCAGCTGTGTGTACGTATCACTCCACTACCTATTTAATAATAGCCAGCTCATGTATATTATGGATAGGTATGGCTAAATATTCCTCTTATGTCCTTCACAGTGGCAAGTGAGCAGGACGTGAAAGAGGAGGCCCATGGATGTCGCTTGGAGAGGTTGCAACACAAGGCAGGTTAGTAATACTATTGCACATACTGTCATAGGAAATAAATCTAAAAGTATTAGTAAGTTAATTGCCTGCATAAAACCTGTATTGTTTAAGGCAAGTACTGCATACACCAGAGAATATGGCAGGAAGAGTTTCATATAGGTTGTATGTAATTAAAAGCATAATAGCCTGACAATGAAGGTCTAACTGCTGGTTTGCTCTGGTATCATATGGTAATATAGATTTGCAATCGCTTAATAGTACTGTTGTATTAAGCACTGTTACCAACACTATGCAACATAAATAAAATGTGCAGAAATGTCTGTATATGACTGGTGTAATCCCCAGAGGTCATTTAGTACAACCAAGAGAGACATAGACAGAAAACAGTGAAAAGACAGACAAGGAACTCCAAATAGCACACGCAACTGAGACATGAACTGTTATATTTTTAGCACAAACAGCCATGGTTCAAATCCTGGGAGTGGTAGTGGTCTGCATACAGAGTCATACCCCACAACTGTACAGATATGTCCAGAATGTCCAGTAAATTGGCCCATATCTGCTGCCTGTCACTCTGTCCCCCTGAGAAATCAGTAGGATGATCCCAGACGTATAGGTAGCAAACAAGTAATGCAACTGATTGTCACACATCTCTAAGAACAAATCTGTCACTCTAGCAACTCCCCAAACTGTTATGAGAGTAATAAGCCAAATATGTCTCATCTACACCCCCATGTTGTCAAGCTGTGACCAGAGTGTTTACAGTAACAGAGTGAGATGCATGTGCATAATACTAATGTGGAATCTGGTACTTTGTGTGGCAACATTCAGGAAGTGCTTACAAACATTGCTCCCACAGGTCTGTCAGATACGAACACTGTGCCCAAAAATAAAAGACTGATACCCTGTACTAGTACTGTTTACTTTGGTATTGTATGGCATTGCTATTGTTGCAGTTGCTCTGAATAATAAGATATTCCTCATCACTATCACCCACACTGTGCTACATAATATAACTGTCTAGGAAATCCTGTATAAGAGTGTTGTAATACAAGGTCAGAATGTAAAACCACAGGAGAATTATTGACAGAAATCAGATAAGAGATATACAGCAATATCTATATAGCACACACAACTGTGATGGATAGTGTTTTAGTTTTAGCAGACACAGCCATGGTCTGAATCCTTGGAGTGGAAGTAAGCTGCATACAGAATCATACCCCACAACTGTACAGATATGTCCAGAATGTCCAGTATATCGGCCCATATCTGCTGCCTGTTACCCTGTCCCCCTGGGAAATCAGTGGGATGATCCCAGATGTTTAGGCAGCAAACAGGAAATACAACTGATTGTCACACATCTATAAGGAACAAACCTGTCACACTAGCAACTCTCCAAAATTTTATGAGAGTAATAAGCCAAGTATGTTCCATCTACATCCCCATGTTGTTAAGCTGTGACCAGAGTGTATACAGTAAAATAGTGAGATGTATGTGCATAATACTAATGTGGATTCTGGTAATTTGTGTGTCAACATTCAGATAGTGCTAACAAACATTGCTCCCACAGGTCCGTCAGATATGAACACTGTGCTTAGAAATAAAAGATTGATACTGTGTACTGGTTCTGTTTACTCTGGTATTGTATAGCATTGTGAGTGTTGCTGTTGCTCTGAATAATAAGGTATTACTCATCACTGTCACCCACACTGTGCTACATAATATAACTGTCTAGGAAATCCTGTATAAGAGTGTTGTAAGTCACTAAAGGTTGAAGAGGGGAATAGTCTACATATGTCCTGGTTCACCTGCATGTGGTCAAGACATGGCCAGAGTCTGTGCAAAAAGAAATGGGCAGGTATGTGCATAACATCAACCCAGAATCTGAGAGTATGTGCAGAAACAGTTAGTGTTAACAAACAATTCCTCCACAGGTATACCAGGTAAGAGGTGTATACTGCAGGTAAAACCAGTTCAAGTATATAGTTGTCAACAGCCAAACCACTGTCTAAACTAAGGCAATAGGGTAGTGCACTAATACTTGTAAGACTCAGATAAAAGCACTGACTAGGAAAGTAATGCAATTGGTACGTGATGACTTAACTGTAATGCTGGGACATATGTCCTAGTGTTTGATAATTATTTAAATCTGTTTCTATGCATGTGCTATGTTGAAATCCTCCAACATTGGTGGCATGGTGCCATCAATGTACCTGCATGCTGTTGTAATTACCCACTGTGGTCCCATATATGCATGTGTTCTGTTTGCTATGCAATTGTTCCATATCTGGTGTCTGGGTTAATGGGAATACCTATGCATGCTGTTATACCTAATCCTGGAAAGTGTTGACTATTACTAACCCACATATGTTGATAAAACATAAACACCATAGCCCATATGGGAATGCAGGTCCCAGCAGACCCACCTGTTCCACCTCAGCTGGCCATGGCACTGGGCCCCAGTACATCTGGGGCCCAACCCAGGAACTCCTTGTCCATTGGTCCTGCACCATCTTTGGGTGGAACTGCCTCAGGGGATGGGGCTCGCCCCCCCGGGAGCGGGCGCAGACAAGAACCTGTCACCCATCCTCAGGTCCAAGTTGTGGTGCATAGCGAGCTCAACCAGCTGTTTAGAGATCTGCTATGCCAGCTCAAGGGCTGTGTGTCATGACTAGAGGGCTGGCCTGGCTCTCCAACTCAGCCCACAGCACAGCCACATTCGGGACTGTGAAGGTGCAGTGTTGACTGCCCATGGGTGGGGACCTCAGTCACACTGTTTCCACTATGGGGCTCATGGGCTTCCGATTTTCCAACACCCCTCCCTATCAAGTTGTTCACCCCCACATGTGTCATATACCGCCCCATATGCATCTTGTTTGTTTTATCTGTTAACCTACCCAACCTACCTCCCCAAATATACCTACTATCCCTCCCCAACATCCCACTCTCACCTGTAAAAAAGGGCAATCTGATCACAAAAAAAAAAATAAAATCTCGCCCCATACATAGCTGTCCATTTCACACATGTGTTCACTGGGCAGGTGTAATCTGGCCTAATTGGCATCACAACATATTATTGTTGCCAGGGGTTTGAGTGTCCAAATCTACCTCCAAATTCAGTGTATATGGACAGCTGTTGCTGTAGAAGAAATGGGCAGCTAAGGACCTTCCCTACACCCTTCCTGCACATCCCTAGCTATTTTCCCTACTGTCTTTCCCTCTTTGTGCCCCTTTTTCACCACTTTCCTATCTTATTTTCCTTTAAAGAAATTAATGGGAGGGTAAGCGGGAGTAAGCACTTTTAAGCAGCAATAAGTGGGTTTAAACCTGTTTGTGTGGGGGTAAGCAATGTCTACACAGGTTAAGCAATTGAGAAGCTAAAGCAGTATAAGAATCTGTAACTGGACGTTAGCAGTGCTTACCTCCGCGCAAACCCACGCAAACCCACTTACAACTGCTTAAAATTGCCTCTGTATCCAATGGCCTTTTTTCTGCCCAGCAACAAAATAACCAGCCTCTGCAAGGCTCGAACCCAAAGCCAAAGTCATTAACATTAAGCTATATCAGATATATAGAACCCAGATGTTTTCACAAACATATCCAGCACAGTCATTCAACAGTACAGGTAATATATTTAAACATGTAAAAGTATGTGTGTGTGCATATATATTTATATCTAAAGATATATATATATATATATATATATATATATATATATATATATTTATATATATTTGTATATATATTTGTATATATACACACACATATATATATATATATATATATATATATATATATAAATATATATATATATATATGTATATATGTATATGTGTATATATATATATATATATATATGTATATATATATATATATATACACATATCCATACATCTGTAGATATATATGTCTACATATATATGTCCATATATATATATATATATATATATATATATATATATATATATATATATATATATATATATATATATATATATATATATATATATATATATATATATATATATATATGCATAAATATGTATCTATATAGGTATATACAGACATATATATATATTGATATAAAAGAGAACATAACAAAAACATATATGACCACATGCACCATTAATGGGGGTGATGGGGCCCAAGCAACATATGTCTTGTACGTATAGATATACCCCCACAGCCAAACACGTCTGCCCTGCAAAACAATACCTACTGTTGCAAATCCCATAACCACGACCTGACAAAACATGGTCACAAGATGTTAACAGTACTCCATCCCACCTGAATGAAGTCAGGCTGATATCTATAACATATCATGCAGTACAGTCTGGCTACCATAGGCAAGTATAGGAAGATACATGTGTAGAGGGTGCACACAATATGGAACAGCCACTATGCCTACAATTGCCACTTTACCAACTGGACACTGTATGAGCCACCCATACAAATGATAGTTGTTGCCTGCAACATATTCTCACAGGGAGGTCAAAGGATAGAACACCAAACACAGGTTTGCATACATGGGAAAGCTTTATTTGTGTACTATTACAGTTGTATATACCATGCCATGTAGCTGTTTAGGCTGTGAAATACATATAAACAGGCTAATGCAACTGTCAAACAGATAAATTAATACAGTATTTTGGAAAGGTTTACATATGTTGCTGTCCAGGCCAAGGCCTTCAAGTAGTACAACAGTAAAGACAGACTAGGCCACAGGATAAAAATCAATCAACAGTAAGTAATGCAGATGTATAGTCCATCAGCCGCTATCTACACTCTGTACACAAATCCCAACATGGTAAAAACCTCAGTTGACACAATGGGATGTATCTGTTGCAAAACAAGGCATAACTGACAGTCTGTATTGCAGGAAGCTTATGCCTGCATATACCCAAGGTGAATTGTATGGTAATGTACATCCAGATACCTTAAGTCAGCTTATCCCTGATACCCCACATGTTGTAACAGCCTAGGTTAGTTACGGTGCATCCCCCCTTAGACTGACATACAGGGCCATATACCACCGTTACATACACTGGCTGCTGGACTGCATAAGGGCACACATGTATTGTGTTGATGAAGCCCACACATATATGGACCCAACCCCACAATATGGGTGGGGGCCACAACAGCAGTGGAATTATGGCAGGAATGGCAGCAGGACATACGCACAGCCCACTACATAACAACCTCTGACAGCATGTCATATGGACAAAGTCTGGTATGTAGGTGGAGGACAGAGGCTGAAACACAGGCCTATATGTGAAATACTGTTGTCATACACTAAGCATGTCACTAGTATTGCAGGACAGTCTGCAACATACCCTTAGTCAGGAATATGAAGTTAAAAACACAAATGGATGTAGTCATGTACTGATAGCACTCAACACACACACACTGCTAGTGATATATCTGACACAAGACCTATGTGGTGGACAGACAAAACATAACAGGCACATCTCTGGCCATCAAGTGGATAGGCCCACAGCTGAAAGCTATGCAGACTGCATTCCATGTTAAACTAGTATGTACACACAAACGCTATAACACTGGTGCTATACAATGCATGCAGCAACACTACTCACACTCTGTCTGTAGTTTTGGAACCTCATACACATATGTAGCTGGCCTGAGTGTGCAAGTTCTCTTGTAAGTGGTATTGCTACCTGTTGTCTGTAACACTGCTGCCCACATACAGGAAGGATGTCCACCATACAGGAATGCAGCATTTCTAAATGAACCTTGAGTTATAACAAGTCAGCTTGCTCGATATTATAGAATTAAAATTAAAATTAAATTTTACTTTTTGCTTTATGGCCATAAATTACAATGTGACCCACATTCATTGAAACATGAATACCTAAATAATCATGTAAATAACGCACCAATCTCATGACCTTAATTAAGTACGAAATAAACAATAAAAATAAAAAAATATATATATAATCATACAATGATAAAATAATCAAATATTATGGTAAAATACTAATAAATCTATATCATAATATAATAAATATATTATGTAAAATTTAATTAACTTAATTTAACCTTACTCCATTTTCACATAAACCATACTAAAATTAAATTGAAATAGCTAACTTTAATTAATATAAAATATATCATTATATTATTCCAAAATAATTAACCTACTTAACAAATTTATTAAACTTAATTTCCATGAAATTGATATCTCATCATTACCAATACATGTTCAATATATTTGCAAAGTTAGGATAAATCATCTATGATATATGCATTTATAGCACAAAAATGTGATTTTCATGTACTGAAGATACTACCAGACTAAAATTCGAATACCATACAGTACGCATTATCTTTCCAAACTCCTCAATTTCAATAAGCGCATAATGGAGCATTTATCATTCAGGCCTGGGTACATATGTGCATTAAGTCTGTTAAGTAGGTTAATTATTTTGGAATAATATGATATATTTTATATTAATTAAAGTTAGCTATTTCAATTTAATTTTAGTATGGTTTATGTGTAAATGGAGTAAGGTTAAATTAAGTTAATTAAATTTTACATAATATATTTATTATATTATGATATAGATTTATTAGTATTTTACCATAATATTTGATTATTTTATCATTGTATGATTATATATATATATTTTTTTATTTTTATTGTTTATTTCGTACTTCGTTAAGGTCATGAGATTGGTGTGTTATTTACATGATTATTTAGGTATTCATGTTTCAATGAATGTGGGTCACATTGTAATTTATGGTCATAAAGCAAAAAGTAAAATTAATTTTAATTTTAATTCTATAATATAGAGCGATCTGACTTGTTATAACTCAAGGTTTGTTTAGAAATGCTGCATTTCTAGTTGAAAAGTATTTATGATGTATTCCAATGACGCTGGAGTACAAAATAGATTTTAAATAACATTTTAGAGTAAAAAGATTTTGTATGTCTAATTTAGATATGTTTCTTTAAAAGCTTAAGGATTTGTTGATATTTAAATTTTTGGCGCAAACTTTATATATAGAAGTTCCCAAAGACATTGTGTTGTTGTATTTCTGAAGAAGTCCTACATTTAGGTGGGACGAAAAACGTGTTTTTATTTGAGCGTTTAAATAAAACCGGCAGTCTCTGAAGTTGTCTTGCGGCGTTTTTTCAGTAGTTTGGTGTTAGTTCGAGTTATTTATTTGGAGTTTTTGTCCGCCATGGCAGACAATTTGTTGGATGAAACGCCGGCATTATTGAAGGATGGAAATAGAGATGTGGATGAATTGAACAGATTAACGCAACTTATTGAATTGTTGTCTCAAAAAGTGGAGGCAATAAATAATAGATTGGATAATGCAGCTTCCTTTCAGTCTACGCAGCAGGACCGAATGGTTATGTCTAATGTGGTGCAGCCGGCCAGATACCGAGAACCGTGACCCACACACAAACACAAGCATCGCAAGCAGGAACTGTGTTTAGCAACACTGTCTCCAATGTTATACAACAACCGGATGTACAGACTGTTTGTTCAAGTTCCTCTGTTCAATCAATGGTGGCTTTAAATGGAAACAGTGTTGCTTCTTTGAATGTTTCCCAAATGCTGTTCCTTTGAACATAGTGCAGGCATTGCCAGGTACCAGTGGACAGGATCGGTGTACTGAAAATGTAGTATCTATGGCAGATGGACTCAAATCCCCAATCTTAAAGACTGGTTGATAACACCAATAGGGTTGAATAGATCTGAGAATTTAAATAATAAAGCACCAGTAGAGGATGATAATAGTATGACTTTATCAAATTTATTGAATGACTTAGATGCTTGTATGTTAAAATATAAAAAGTTGAACTTGGAAAGTGAATATTTCCAAGAATGTCTTAGAGCGGAAATAGTGCCAAAGGGACTAAGATCTTGGCACTACCCCATAGGCCTTATTGCAGGGTCCGAATTTCATCAGGACCTTATTAAAATGTTCAACCAGCATGGTTTGCAGCTTATACAAACGACAATAAGACACTATTCTATCATGGCAAAAAAGTTGGGGGAAAAAATTGAGAAAGTGGATGTCTCTATTAAACAACATGTTGATTTTGTAATGCACAAGTAGGAGTATGTACGGTGTTTTCAAAGTATCGAACAGCACATTGAGAAGATTAGACAAATTCAAATTAAAAAACTCGACAGGGACCATTTGCAATATAGCAAGGGTATAGCTTACCCCCCACCTCCACCCTCGCAGGCAAGGTCCAGCAACCAACATGTAGCATTGGAACACCATGGGCAAATAAACAATAAGAATCATTTATGTCGAATAATACAACACAATCATTGTCTCCTCTACAACAAACTGCAAATGTAGTGATGGAGAGTGATCAGTTGAGGAGAAGCGAAAGAATAAAGGAACGTAACAACAATGATTTGAGAGCTATAACAAATAATGGTGAGGGAGGGCCTGCCACTAATAAACAGGGTTTTCCAAAGAGGAATCAAAGGAAACAATGGAACAGGAAGGAAAATCAAAACAGCAGGAGATGACTATAGAGGTTAATGAAAATTATCTGCCTAAGCTTATTAAAAACAGAAAAGGGGACTTTACAATATATAATTATTCAACCTTTCAAGTTTCAGAACAACTGGCAGATATTCTTTCAAAAGGTTTAACCTTTGTTCCATCATGTAAAATAAATCTAGCAGAGTCCATTTGTGGCCTGAAACTTTTTGTAAGAAAATTAAATTTGAAATATTTATTAGGTAATCAACCAATGAATGACACTGAATTTAAAGTGGCAAGTTGTTTTAACCCTCCTTTGCAGAATTCTCTTTGTATATTTGAAAAGTTTTGAGAGTTAGATTTAATTGAGTAAAAGTAGGTCAAACTTTATTCATAATTTAAATCAAGAAGAAAGGTTTGATCTTGAATGTTTACTGCCTGCAAATATCAGGATTATGAATCCAGATAAGGGGGGAGGTTTGGTTTTTATGGATTTGCCAGATTATGAAAGCCGCATCAGAGACATCTTAGAAATTGAGGCCTATCATTTAGCGTCACTAAATGAATATAATAAGGCCAATCAATTCATTAAAAGCTTTATTAATGAGCTTTTTTATTGAAGCTAGAATTGATTTACATGCATTCAATTATCTAATGATATTGGCTCCCAGGGTAGCATACATATTTGGAGTCCTGAAAATTCATAAAGATCTTCGGAACCCCCCTTTCATGCCAATAGTGGATGGGAGAAATTCATCAACTTATGCATGTGCCAAATTTGTAGATTCCATATTGAAAAAGTATGTAACAAAGGAACAATGGATTCTTAAAGATTCTTGGTCATTTCTGAGTAGTCTGAATAACCTCACTTATAAAGAGCAGTACAACTTCTTGACAATAGATGTAAGGGAGTTATATACTTGTATTCCACAGCAGCAGGGAATAGAATAAGTGATAGCAAGAATGCGGCAGAAAAATGCTCCTGAAACTGAAATTTCTTTAGTACAAGAAATTTTAGATATAATTATATCTTATAATTTCATTTTCTTTGATAAACAGTTTTATATACAGAAAAAAGGAGTGGTAATGGGCTCACCGTGTGGATCTAGTTATGCTAATTTGGTTTTCTCCTATTGGGAAACTACATATATTTTTGGTAATGACTATTTCAAAGAGGTAACTAGGTATTATGCGAGATTCATAGATGACATATTTATGGTCATTGAGGGATCAGTACATATAGCCACTAATTTGGTAGCCATAATGAATGGTACAACAGATTTCTTGAGATTCACCCACTCATTTCATACTTCATCTATAGTCTTTTTGGATGTAAATTTAACAAAAAATACATCAGATAAGCACTATGAAGCGACATTGCATAGGAAACCAACATATTCCAATACATTTCTACATTTCACAAGTGCCCATGCATTATATCAAAAACGTTCGGTATTAAAAGGTCAATTGGTGAGGGCAGCAAGAATGATCACGACAAATGAGAAATTTAAAGAAAAATGTTTGGTATTAAGGCAAATGTTCTTAAATAGGGCTTATCCACTTAAAATGATAGAAGAGCTTATACAAGAAGTGTCAATCAAAAGAAGGAGTGGGGTTTACGAACCAATCCTCAAAATACATTCAGCAATTGGGTCTAACCAAGATAATCTTAGGAACATGTTGGAAGTTGACCCTAATATAGTATACAATCAATCGAATTAATTTAATTTTGCGTGCATCATGAATTTTTCCTCCGATCATGCTCAAATAAGGGATATCATCATCAAAAATTGGTCTCTATTGAAAGATGATGTTACTTTGGGCTCAAAATTTAAATTTACACCCAAAGTTATTCGGAGGAAAGGTATTAGTTTTAAAGTAATGTTTCAAAGACAGAGGTTGACTACTCGGAGAAGCACAGGTATGATGCAGGGTGGATCTTGCCCTTATTGTTACACTATAGAGGTGGGTAGTAATTTAGAAATTAATGGTTGTCAAATTATGTTAAAAGGGAAATTTAATTGTAACACCAGGGGGGTAGTATATGTGGCAAAATGCCAAACATGTCCCTCCTTTTATATAGGAAAAACAGATCGAAGACTTAGGGATAGAATATCTGAACATTTGAGAAGTATAATACAGAAAAGGGAGGACAATGCTTTAACGAGACATATGGCTGCCCATCCAGATCATAAGTTCAAATTTAAGGTCATACATCAGATCACACAAGATGGAAGAGGGGGGCCTTATGGTTTATTATTAGAGAAAATGGAATTATATTGGCAAATCAGACTTAATGCACATATGTACCCAGGCCTGAATGATAAATGCTCCATTATGTGCTTATTGAAATTGAGGAGTTTGGAAAGATAATGTGTAATGTATGGTATTCGAATTTTAGTCTGGTAGTATCTTCAGTACATGAAAATCAAATTGTTGTGCTATAAATGCATATATAATAGATGATTTATCCTAACTTTGCAAATATATTGAACATGTATTGGTAATGATGAGATATCAATTTCATGGAAATGAAGTTTAATAAATTTGTTAAGTAGGTTAATTATTTTGGAATAATATAATGATATATTTTATATTAATTAAATTTAGCTATTTCAATTTAATTTTAGTATGGTTTATGTGTAAACGGAGTAAGGTTAAATTAAGTTAATTAAATTTTACATAATATATTTATTATATTATGATATAGATGTGTTAGTATTTTACCATAATATTTGATTATTCTATCAGTGTATGGTCATATATATACTTTTCTATTTTTATTGTTTATTTCGTACTTAATTAAGGTCATGAGATTGGTGTGTTATTTACATGATTATTTAGGTATTCATGTTTCAATGAATGTGGGTCACATTGTAATTTATGGTCATAAAGCAAAAAGTAAAATTTAATTTTAATTTTAATTCTATAATATCGAGCGATCTGACTTGTTATAACTCAAGGTTCATTTAGAAATGCTGCATTTCTAGTTGAAAAGCATTTATGATGTATTCCAAGGACGCTGGAGTACAAAATAAATTTTAAATAACATTTTAGAGTAAAAAGATTCTGTATGTCTAATTTAGGTATGTTTCTTTAAAAGCTTAAGGATTTGTTGGTATTTAAATTTTTGGCATGAACTTTATATATAGAAGTTCCCAAAGACATTGTGTTGTTGTATTTCTGAAGAAGTCCTACATTTAGGTGAGACGAAAAACGTGTTTTTATTTGAGCGTTTAAATAAAACCGGCAGTCTCTGAAGTTGTCTTGCGGCATTTTTTCAGTAGTTTGGTGTTAGTTCGAGTTATTTATTTGGAATAGTTGTAGAGGTCGCCCGGATTGGTAGATATAGAGGACAGCCTACAGGGGTGGTATATGACACATGTGGTGGGTAAACACCCTGGATGGTGTGTGTGGTCTGCAATGTGGAAGCGCCATGGGCCCAACATGGACACAATGAGAACAAGCCTCCCACCCACTGCTACTCAAAACAACAGTCCACGTTCCAAAGGTGCCTGGTGTGGAGGCTGAGCAGGGTGAGCATGTGGACCATGTGAGTGCATCAAGGTGATGTAGCACATCCAACATGTGTCTGTGGAGCCTGCTATGGAACAGACCCTGAACCTGACCTCGGGGGACAGTATCATGTCTGTGTGTGCCCCCGGGGAAGGACAAGATCCCCTGAGATGGTTCCACCTGAAGGTAGTACTGGACCCGTAAATGAGAAGGCCCCAGGGTGGGTCCCACATGTGATGTGGCTTGGTACCATGGGCAGATGGGTTTGAAGAGGTGGTTCTGCTGGCAAATATGTGCTAAACATGCTATTGTGTCACTGTTATAGAACATATGTGGGTAGTGATAGTCTACACAATCCCGGAACATGTCCAACAGCATGCATAGATATCCCCAATAACACAGAATGTCAGATGTGCAGCAATCACATAGCAAGCATACCACAGGCATATATGGAACCATAGTGGCCCTGACAATGGCATGCAGGAGAATAGTCTGTAACAGGCCAGCAATGGTAGTGTCCACACAGGGAACATGGCTACAACACATAGCACAAAGTGTGGTACAATACAATACCTGTCCTACTGGTAGGTAAAATGTAGCCATACCTACTGAGTTGTGTGTACAGTTTGTTGTTGCTGATATGGTGGGGGTTTGACAGAGATGTGTATTAAGAACTGTGGTAACCTTGCTGTATTAGTTGCTCAGACCTGTTTAAATCTTTATGTCTTTCAGACAAGATGTCACATGGACAGCTCCCATCTTATTTAGCTACTGAAAATGAAGTAGTGCTAACCTACCTAATCCAGCACTACCCTGTCCTGTTTGGCTGGGCCTCCCATGAGCTGCAGGAGTGGACCGTCCTGTGGAGTGACCTTGTCCACAGGGTCAGTGATGTCAGACTACACAACAGCAGTTATGAGCAGGTCCAGCATTATTGTTCTGACTTGCTTTGCAATACCCATCAGCTGAAGTCCGGGGGGATCACCTCAAAACAGGGGAGGTCATGCTATCCATCCCTCTGATATGTGTTGAGGAGCTCCTCGCCAACCTTGTGACACCTGCCCATCCACACAGCCAACAACTGCCGGACACCATTGTGGAGGTGGGTGCTACTCCCACACTGGCTGAGGAGCATGCAGGTAAGGCCACAGGCACATCAGTAGACCACTATTGCATATGCATCCACATCTGTACAGGTAGATCATGCATATATGACATGTCATATATATATAGTTTGTTGCTGCATAGTAGTAATAAACAGATGTGCATACATGGTAGTATTGTGGACATGTACTGTTGATGTACTATAATGTTGCACCCACCCTGTAGCAATGCCACAGGATGTGGCCACTTACTTTGTATCTTTCTCCCTCTTATGTAGGTCCCTCCAGTATACCACCAAGGCAGCAGCCTGTAGCTGGCGAGTATGGTTTATTTTGATGCTTACCAACACACCAGTCATGTCATGGCTATGGTATATTCCATGCACACATCTAACACACCTACCCAGAATGCATGCTATACTTGTCCATGTATTGTTGCTGTTAAATGGATGGCACCGCAGTGGTGACCATGACGGTTTATTGGAAGGGTATGTCAGACACCTGCAAGATAACTAACTTCCTGTCATTGCAGAATGTGTCCACAGAGATTAACATAATGGTGGGAGACATGGCCAACAGTAGGGACATGTGTGAAGCATCACCTGTATACAGTGCAACAACAGTGTATATACCAGTAGTACAATGGCAACTGTTACAGATTTAGACTATGGCATAACATATTACTGTGGTCCACATTATTAGCTGGGACTAGGCTGTAACACGTGGTGTTCAGTGTATGGGACATTGCAAACTGACACACATGTCTAGGCATTACTCATCAAGCATCTGCAAAAAGGCTGAAGGTGGGGAGAGGGTGTCAGCATGACATACCAGTGCACTGCAGCAGAGATCCTAAGGAGGCTAGTAATGGCTGTATCTGCACACAGTCAGCTTCAGGGACTGTGGCAGGCATAACCCTACCCCCACAGCAATAGTGATGGCAGTGTATGAACACCAAAGGATGTGCACATGAGCAGACCTTGCAAACATGCAGATTTGGGGGACATGTGTAGGGCAGACTGAACATACATTTGCAAATGCAGATGGCCCATGCTAGTATACCCCTGCCAGGAGTAGTGACTGCTGTAGTACTTATAACAATAGGTGCAACAAACCATCATGGAGTGTATGCATTTTGGTCAGCATCCACATACCTATCACATTCTATAGACACTGCATGTGAATGTACAGGACATATGTCACATATCGGGCTCATGTACTGTTAATATATGTGGTGATGTGATCCCATGACAGATCAAGGATAGGGGCATCATATCAATAAGGGTGTGTACACTTCCCATAGCCACGGTATGGTCAGACGATTGTCAGTGTAATAGTATTGGATTGGTCATACATGATCAGCTGATGCTGAGATCTGTAAACCAGACATCAGGCAGTCACAAATGACATCTGTCTACATATCATTTCAGATATGTGTTGCTGAAAAACATAGGTGCTGTGAGCATTAGAGCTGACATAACTGACACAGTACTACACATTCAGCAATGGATTGTACACCTGTGAGGTTTGGTGCACAGTACATGGCAGGATGCAGAACAGGTGCACAGCAATACTGTGTACATGGGTGCAGTGGTATCCAGGGGAAGGAGCATCACCTACTAGCACAGCACACGCATCACACACATGTATACTGTTGCTAGCATGGATTGACTATAGCTGCACTGCATGCTGTTGTGTACCATATGCTATGCATGTTGACAGATGGGTAATAGGAGGACTGTGGGACCTATTTTTGTGCAACCTCACCTGTATGTGTGTGTGTGCGTGTGTGTCTGTGTGTGTGTGTGTGTGTGTGTGTGTGTGTGTGTGTCGGTGGGTGGTTATTTTGTCTGTAGGGTCACTCTGTTGAAGTGGAGGGAGGGTGATGCATGTAGGATGCGTGCGTGCATGTGTGTGTTTGTGTGGGTGTCCATGTATGCGCATGTATGATTGTGGGGTTGTTCATACAGCAGTACTTCCCTCTGGGATCATGCAAGTACATGGACATGGACTGACATAACACACCAGGAATACTTGTCATATATGTAATCATAGGACAGCTGATAATATAATAAGGTCTGTAGCATGAAAATGCATTGAGAGGAAAGGTAGACACCAGGTATACCCTTAATATCGCATTCAGCAGAGAGGTGACCCACAACCCACATATGCAGCACTACAGATGCATTGGGGAGGTATTAGACAACACCAGGGGGTATATCCATATATTACAGTCTTCACATGATAGATTGATTGAGCAACGTATCTGGCATGTACTGAGCAATACTTACACATGACACTCCAGTGCGTGAAATTATGGAGTGAACATAGCAGCCCCTCACATATAGGGGCCATGCTCACGATGTCTGGACATACACAGGGTGAACACTGAATGACAGCAGTGAGGCCATGTAAAACCACTCCACTCAGGTCAGGGAGGTAATGGTGCAACAGGTCTTGTGTTGTGATCACTTGTCTAGGCATTTAAAGGAATGATACATTAATGAGTGGTATTAATGAGTGTATGTTACCAAGTGTGATGCAGGATAGAGAACGCATGGGAATAAATGTGGGACTGTCTGTAAAGTCACGGACTGATAGGTATTAAGCTGGTGTGTGTGTGTGCATGTGTGTGTGTGTGTGTGTGTGTGTGTGTGTGTGTGTGTGTGTGTGTGTGTGTGTGTCTGTGTGTCTGTGTGTGTACTGTTATGCAACACTGTACAGGTCTTAAAGTATATTTCTTGCTTTCCCTCACAGGTGGCGAGGTGGATCATGGTCCCTCCTGCATGCAATCTGATGCTGGTTTCCATACAGACACAGAAGATGATGATAGTACTGTTGAGGCACAGGTTGGGTTGTCAGGAGCCGAAACAGCACCATCATTTGACATCTCCATTTTAGCCACCTCAACCCTGCACACAGTTTCAGTGCCTATACATACCACATCACCAGTGGCCATAGCGGAGGGACAGCTGGCGGTTGGTGGCAGTGCACAGAAGAGTGTGGTAACCATGAATACTGTGTCTGGTCACAGCAGGCATAGAGATATGTCTGGCAGGGCACCACATAGGCAGATGTATCAGGGTGCTCGTGGTAGGGCCGCTGGTTATCATGCCCCTGGCAGACACGCCACAACTGGTATGACTAGGCGCATGTTTCAGGCTGTCATGGCAGTGCAGGCACATATGGAACATTACACCAGACAGGGCTTGAGGGTGCAGAGGGCTGCTCTCACATCTGCAAGTGACAACTTTCATGAACTGTCTGGTGCCAGCTGTGCTTATACCGAGCTCATGGATAGATGGTCTGGTGAGATGATGGCCCTCATCGACCATGGTTTGTCTGTGCTTGAATAAGTAGTGGGAGTGCGGTGACGGCCACGTAGATGTGAGCCAGCAAAACCAACAGATGGCAGTCAAAGTGGATGTGCTAGGAGAACAAGGGGCTCCCATAGTGGCAGTACCAGCCCCGGCACTGCGGGGAGGGGGCACTGTCCACACCACACCATAGCAGGCCATGAGTACATGGTCCTGGCCAGTCCCAGGAGGGACGTGGTTCCAGCGGACATCTGTCATCATCAGGGAAGAGTAGCACATTGAGGCCTGTATCTGGACGTGCCCATGGAACCCCTGGCAGGTACAGTCCACGTTTCCATGACTGGAGGCAATGAACTGCACACCCTGCCAGGTATTGTCTGCAGCTGTCCATAAAAACCTGTGTAGGGCAGCCACATGGCAGAACTGTGTGCATGCATACCCACACACTATACGAACACACCTAGGGCAACACCATACCTACACACACCACATCACCAGGCCCAGTTCACCTCAATACACCCCTGACCCACACACATGCTGTCAAATGTATTACCCACCCTTGGCCTCTGGCAAACGAACAACACACCCTGTGCATATGATGATACCTGTGCCACATCCCTGTCATCCATAAGATTGATGCAGGGACAGGATAATATGGTTCTTATGCAATCAGTGACTGTACTACAGTGTACCAAAGTACTGCAGTGTAACATGTTTTCAGGAGTAAAGTTTAATGCATACATGTCAGGTAGTGTAGCTGTCCAGCAATGATGCATTATAGCTGTTAGTAGCACTGGTTGAGTGTGGTCTCTATAATGTTATCCATTTGTGTTGTAGGTGTACATGTGTCAGCAGGAGGATGGTCTGCAGTCATATTCCACAAAGGGGTGTGGCACTGTGGTGACGCCATGGCTGTGACATATTTGGGGTAAATTTGAACACATGTCACAGGTTTGTAAAACTGTTATTGCCTGTGCCACGTGGACAGGTGACCCACTGGGACATGTATAATCTGCAACCTGATGTAGACCCATCCACATACATGCACATCCTTACTTGGCAACACTGGGACTAGACCCCTACCTAGGTATGTAGTGCTACTGAAGTGTGTGGCTTTCATTGCACACACCACACAGCGTTTAGGGTGAGGTGTGTTCCAGGTTACATGTTACATGCAGAACATCCTCAGACATGTACAGTATGCTAATGGGGGATGTAATGGGTGTATATGGACAATACATAGTGTAACATACCATCATATACACATTAACAGACACATAACAGGCAGACAATCATCCGAGAGACCTGTGCCTATTGCTGCTAACTAACTTGACCATGTGTCCAGTGTGTTACAGGTAGGCTGCACACAGCACATGCATAACTGAGCTGGATTGTGGTATCAGTTGCCTGTATGATTGATGGTGACAGGGGTCACCATAAAGTGGTTCATAGGTTCATAGGTTCATACTAGGCTATCTGCCCGAGGGCATTTATAAGCCTAGCCCATAGTTTTGTGGCTTACGCCACCCCTTTAGTTTGGAGAAACTATGCCCATTATTTTGCTGTGCCTCTGTCGAGCAGTGACACTGAGGTAACCTCTGGGGTGTATCTGCGATCTCCCATCCATTGGTCAAGATTCCTCTTGAACAAGGCCAGCAAGGTGCTCTGCCTCACATAAACCGGGATTTTGTTCCACAGCATAGGGAGTCTTTGGGTGATGAATCTATCCCTCCAGCACGTCCTATTAATAACCGTGTCGAGGTTTAAGTCTCCGCCCTTGTGGCTCTGAGGGATCTAGATTTTTGAGATGAAGCATGTTCATCAAATCTGGGTTTGACATGGCCTTGTATGTCAGGCATAGGTCACCTCTGAGCAAGCGGTAAGCAACTGAATATAACTGGAGTTCTTTCAGTCGGGCAGCATAAGACAGATTTTGAGACCCTTTATCCTTTTGGTGAGGAACTTTTGTGGCCTCTCCAGCTGCTGCAAGTGTCGGGTCAGATAAATTCAATGGGGCATTGTACTCGATCATTGGTCTGATGAGTGATGAGTATAGGAGACTATGACTTCCCTTGATCTAGATGTGAATCCCTTCATGATAAGGTGGGCAATGTAGAAGGTCTTCCTAACTACTTTAGCAATATGAGTGTCGAATGAAAGGCTACTGTCAACCTGGGTTCCCAGGTCCCTAATAACTTCTTCTGTGTTCAGGGATTGCCACCTATATGGTAGCTAGGGGTAACCTTATTTTTCCCGAAGGGTATGACTATGCATTTCTTGGCATTTAACTTTAGGCCATGGCTCTGGCACCAGTTATCCGTTTCTGTGAGACCCTTCTGAAGGATATCTGTGTTGGATGTGTTTTCAACTACGGCAGTTTGCAGTCATCTGCAAACTTTGTCAGCCATAACCCTCCTGTGTTTGCTTGTACTTCAGAAAAGTAGATGCCAAACAAGAGTGGGCCCAGGACTGAGCCCTGTGGGACACCACTTGTGACAGGCTTTGAGTCTGACATGGCGCCAGCAACTCTGACCCTGTGGGTTCTGTCACTCAGCCAGTTTGCAACCCATCTTGTAATGTATGGGTTTACATTTAAGTTGATGAGTTTTTCAATGATACCTGAGTAAGGTATTGTATCAAAAGCCTTCGCCAGGTCTAGGTAGGCTGTATGGACTGCCTTTCCCTTGTCAATGGCCTTGGTGACTGTTTCGAAAAAGTCAACCAAGTATAAAAGGCATGATCTGCCTTTGACAAAGCCAAACTGGGTTGGATCCAAAGTCTGCAAGTTCCCTATGTCTTTATTTATCAGATCCATTATGATCCTCTCCATGGCTTTGCAGATAAGGCTTGTCAAGCTAATGGGACGGTAATTTCCAGGGTCGGTGGAGGCACCGCCTTTGTGGAGTGGGACCACAGTCGCCAGCGCCACTCCTGGAGTATCCGGAGGTGAGACTAAGATTAAACAGCTGTCCTAACTGTGGGTTTAATTAATTCCTCGTTGAGTTCATGGAGCACACAGCCGGGGACACCATCAGGTCCCATGGATGCTGTGTTCTTTGCCTTGGAGAGAGCAGTTCTCACCTGGACGTTAGAGATGTTTGGGGGGCTACAATCATTTGGTATAGATATCTCTCCTTTAGGGGAGGGAGTTTGCACTGAACCTGCCAGCCAGTATGTTGGCAATGTCTGTAGGATCAGTAATCTTCACATCATTTTGAACTAATTCTGAGCATATCTGGGAGTTTCCTCCTAGGTTTCTGACATAGCTAAAGAATGCCTTATGGTTGTCTTTAGAGTCCTTAGCTATTTTTTTCTCAAAATTAGCTTTGGATGATTTTATGAGAGCTCTTAGCTTTTTACTTATAGTGATCAGCGGTGTCTTACCTTTTAAGGATTTTGCTCTGTCCTGTAGTAGCTTTCTCCTTTTGTTGTACAGTTTGTTTATGGCTGGGGTCCACCAGACTGGACACTTGCCTTTGGTACAAAGAGTCTTTGTTTTGCTTGGGATTGCCTGATCCATGCAGCCCTGCAGGGGCTGGTAGAAGGCATTTGTAAGTGATTCAGCGGTTTGAGTAATGTTAACCGCCGGCTCAGGGGCCTTAAAGACCACACTAGTCTTTAGAAGTGTGAAGTCGGCTTTCGAGAAGTTCTTTACTGTGGTCTTTTTCATTTCGGGTGGGGGCGGATGAGGACCTCCAGCGAGATTAGTTTGTGATCAGATCTCACCAGTGAGGGGTATACTTCCGGCGTTGAACATTGTGCTCCCATGTTCGTGATGATGAGATCAAGTATGTTTTCTCCTCTTGTGGGGATGGTGACTAGTTGTTCCATGGCATTTGAGTTTATGAATTCCAGGAACTTTTGGGCTAGAGTGTTTGGGCTTGAGTAGTGTTCCCAGTCTATATTAGGGTAGTTGAAGTCACCTAGTATGATGGTGTTCGGAGATACATTTATCCTCCAGTGTTTTCAGGAAGGCCATATGAGGTTCCTGAGTTTGCAGGGTGGCCTGTAACATGCTACAAATTGCAGAGCAATCTTGCCTATGGTTAATTGCACCTGGATGGTTTCCGATGCATCGTGCGATGCCACCAATCTTGAGGTGTGGGTGTCCTTGATGAATATGGATACCTCCTCCTTTCTTGGTGTTGTCCGGGTTTTGGGGCCTGAACGCATGATATGAGGTAAAACCTGATAGTGCTGGGGTGCTCTCAGGAGCCTTGAACCAGGTTTCTGTCACAGCACAGACATCGATGTTCTCCATACTGAGAAGGGCCTCGAAAAGTGCGTGCATCTTGAGGTTGAGACTTCTGGCATTGAGCAGCATTACCCTTAGTTTTTTCTTTGTTTTGTTCTAGGGTGGTAGGTTTAGAATTTGAGCCTTGCCTAAAAAGGCACTATGGGGATGGCAAGAGCCTTTGCCAAAATCCGAATCCCAGGGTGACAAGTGCAAGCCGTCCCTTGAAGCAGCGTGGCTTGTCCAGCATGTCATCCCAGGCAGACAGACATTGGATCCCCTTTGAATGACACCAGAGTTTAAGCCAATTGTTAAAGCTGATCATCTTATCTCTGTATTGTAGCATCATTCTTGGTGAAGGTAGGATACTGCTCAAGGTCAGGGTCATACCTGCTTGGGCTACATAATCAGAGAGCTCCTCTATGTCTCTTTTCATGTAGTCCAAGGAGTGCGTCTCAGGTCGTTAACACCAGCGTGGACAATGATTGAGTCGTACTTGTACCTGCTGCTGAGAGACCTGAGTGCATGCGTTATGTGGCGGATTCTAGCACCCGACAGGCAGCTTACTGTGACCTTCTCCTTACTCAGTCTGGTGAGCGGACGCCAGTGTGTCTGACTATGGAGTCACCAATGACTAGTGTGTCTGGCATTGTGTTTGGCCTTAAGGGCTGTGACTGCTTGACACTCTGACTGTGTGGTCTATGTGTTGCAGGTGTTGTGTTCTGAGGTGATAGTTGTTTGGGTGTCTGCTTTGGTGGCCTCTGCTGTTTTGGTAGATTTTTGATCAGAGCCTCCGAGTATGTCTTTGTGTGTTTATGTGTATGATTTGAGGTTGTGATGGTATTATGTGAGACTGGGTCTATAGCGTGTGTGGTTACCTTCTCCTCCTGTCTGGTCATGCCAGTCCTATGTTGAGAGAGCTCAGCCTCCAGTTTGGCCGTATAGTTGCATCTCTCGCATGTATTTGTGTTTTGTGGGAGGAGGAGAGGGTTGTCTGTGTACATGAGGCAATTGTAACATTGCCTCAATATTCCCAGGTTCACCAGCTGAGCAGGAGAGGACATTAGCAACTGATCCCTCGACATGCTAGAAGGAATAGACAGAAAAACTTAAGAAAAGGTTCTGGGGGATGTGGGTGACCGAGAAATGGGGTTTGCTTTTTTGGGGTACTTTCTATAACAAGAGTGCTGTATGACCCAAAATGGCCGACAAATTACTAGTTGCTGCTTCTAACCACTCCTCTGAGGACAAACAAGCAGCTCAGTACTCCCCACTCCCACTGGTGAGTAAAGAAACTACCTCTGGCCACACAAGAAAATGGAGGAACACAGAAACCAAATACAAAGCCCAGGGATCAGCAAAATCTGATCACTGGAACAACTAGCTAGGAAAGTTTAGGAAAGGAGAAATATTTTTGTTTTTTTGTTTTTTGCAAACAGACAGAAAAAATGCAGTAAATGCTTTGTTTTCGACTAAATTGCTATCAAAGGCTGGTACACTTGAGTGTATTAGCCTGTTTGTTACTTTTAAGCAATACTTTAGCCCACAAGTGCAATCAACAATATAAGCTCACAAAAACAGGAAAATAAGGTAATAAAACAGTAATATAGGCACAAACAGTAGTCGAAAAGCTCAAAAGATCGAAAAATGTAAACTAAAAAGATTAAAAAATACTTATGATCAAGAAAGTTGCTTTTTCTGCTCTCTGCTGGCTTAGGAACTCTGCAGGGGACCACGAGGAGCTATGCCTAGTTCTCTAATGCCAGGAAAGCCTGCCAAAGTGTGCTTTATAGCAGGGGGCTGGAAAAAACAGGAAATGACCCAAAATGGCCGACAAATTACTAGTTGCTGCTTCTAACCACTCCTCTGAGGACAAACAAGCAGCTCAGTACTCCCCACTCCCACTGGTGAGTAAAGAAACTACCTCTGGCCACACAAGAAAATGGAGGAACACAGAAACCAAATACAAAGCCCAGGGATCAGCAAAATCTGATCACTGGAACAACTAGCTAGGAAAGTTTAGGAAAGGAGAAATATTTTTTTTTTTTTGTTTTTTTTTTGCAAACAGACAGAAAAAAATGCAGTAAATGCTTTGTTTTCGACTAAATTGCTATCAAAGGCTGGTACACTTGAGTGCATTAGCCTGTTTGTTACTTTTAAGCAATACTTTAGCCCACAAGTGCAATCAACAATATAAGCTCACAAAAACAGGAAAATAAGGCAATAAAACAGTAATATAGGCACAAACAGTAGTCGAAAAGCTCAAAAGATCGAAAAATGCAAACTAAAAAGTTTAAAAAATACTTATGATCAAGAAAGTTGCTTTTTCCTGCTCTCTGCTGGCTTAGGAACTCTGCAGGGGACCACGAGGAGCTATGCCTAGTTCTCTAATGCCAGAAAAGCCTGCCAAAGCATGCTTTATAGCAGGGGGCTGGAAAAAACAGGAAATGACCCAAAATGGCCGACAAATTACTAGTTGCTGCTTCTAACCACTCCTCTGAGGACAAGCAGCTCAGTACTCCCCACTCCCACTGGTGAGTAAAGAAACTACCTCTGGCCACACAAGAAAATGGAGGAACACAGAAACCAAATACAAAGCCCAGGGATCAGCAAAATCTGATCACTGGAACAACTAGCTAGGAAAGTTTAGGAAAGGAGAAATATTTTTTTGGTTTTTTTTTGCAAACAGACAGAAAAAAATGCAGTAAATGCTTTGTTTTCGACTAAATTGCTATCAAAGGCTGGTACACTTGAGTGTATTAGCCTGTTTGTTCCTTTTAAGCAATACTTTAGCCCACAAGTGCAATCAACAATATAAGCTCACAAAAACAGGAAAATAAGGTAATAAAACAGTAATATAGGCACAAACAGTAGTCGAAAAGCTCAAAAGATCGAAAAATGCAAACTAAAAAGTTTAAAAAATACTTATGATCAAGAAAGTTGCTTTTTCTGCTCTCTGCTGGCTTAGGAACTCTGCAGGGGACCACGAGGAGCTATGCCTAGTTCTCTACATGGGACATATACCGGGTGTACCTTGGTGTAATGACAGTGTACACAGCACCCACATCCCCCAGTGGATATTGTACTCCCTGACACCTATGATGAAACTCTGACATACCCACCATCACACATTGCCCACAACTGCAATACAACCCACTGTATACCCCAACAGTGGTACTAAAGGGATATGCATCTAATGCACATGTCACAGGCATAGTAGGGTGTTGTATTGTCATGCCTCACCTATGGACAGCAACAACACTATCTGTACAACTGTGTGGCAATGGTTATTGTAATAGGAGTATGTGGCCTCGGAATGCTGTACACTATAGATATACGAATATGCACACATACACACACTTGCCAGAACTCAATGGGTATCCCATGCCTATCGACCCACTTGTACAGCACTGGTGTGCTGCTACTGCAAGGCTCGTGTAGCCGGTAGGGAGAGGAGTGCAACAGGGTACATGTAATGTCCCACACAGCAGCAGCCACAACTGACTATGGCAATGGGTGTTGCAGTGGTTGTTGGAATTCCAAAGTGCAGGTGTACTAACACACAGACATTGCTATCCGCAGAAATGCACATGTACACATGTGTCAGTACTGGGATGCATCGCTGCATGGTTGTCATAGATGTGTACCTAGCTACTGCCCATGGAGAGATGGGTTGTGTAGGGGATGTGTGTACAGTGGTATACTGCCACCTGCCATGTGGCAGCAGGCAATTTATCGACAGACACCACTGAGGTGACCCTCAGGATGAGAGTAACATGCATCATCCAATCCTTTGGGTGCCTCCTGCACATTGCCACTGAGGTGATCAAGTTGACATGTATGCAACATGTATTACAACACATAGTTAGTGTCTGTGAGGGAGACCTGTACCCAAGCATGTTCTGTTGACTGTGGTAGTGTAGTGGAGGTACCCTGGCATGTAAAGCATACAGGGTGTTGTCTCCTATATGTTCCAGTTCTTACACAGCTGGGCAGACATGTCAGTGTCAATCAAGCATAGGTTGCCTGTACATATCCCAGCTGGATACCTGCCATCTGCACATCTGTACAGGGACTGACAGTCATCAGCTTGGCAAGTAGCTATGCAGTATGATGAATGTGTTGACAGACAGACGTTTGACAACAATATGTATGCCATTACTACATTTTGGAAGCCCTCTCTAGCATGTTCTGTACAGATGGTAGTCTACAGTTACATTCCACATGCCGTATCATTATCCAGTAGGGCATATATACTGTGACACAGTTCACACACCAGGGACACAACAAGGAGGCCTCAGAGTCCAGCTATGCCTGTAGGTGTGCCTGTTGTCAGTACTACATGTAGCACTCTACTCTTGCTTGGGAAAGCACTGTCAACAGTAGTACCGCTATGATACACTACATGCCAGTGTGACAGCACGTACCCTGGGCTACTACCCCTGTATGTAACACATTCACATGGATAACATTGCTGTACATGCCTCATATACTTGTGTGTCCCAGACATCACACTCACACCCCTTGCTACTAATGACAGCACATAGGTGCATGTATTGTACATAGCATTACATACACATATTACAGATGTTATTACCCTGCTATTTTATCGGACTGGGTGGTAAGAATTGGTTACCAGGGCTAAGCCATGCTTCGCAGGTATCAACATTGTTCTAATATAACAGCTAAGCTGCTTTGCGTGCTGGTAAGTGAAGCCTACACTGTGTAAGCGCTCGTACATTTACCTGCAGTTTAGCACTGATTAGCTTTGCACAAACCCAGAGAAATGCACTTAAATCTGCTCAAAACTGCCTTAACCACTCTACATCCGACAGCCCTTGTTCTGCCCAGCAACAAAATGAACAACAATTGCAGGTCTTGAACCCAGGACCCTGTACACTATAGTCATAACACTTAACCACTACACAATGACCACTGTGAAGACAGCTGTTGTTTTTCCAATATATCTGTCAATGCACATATTGATTAGTATTGAACAATTGCCTTTTCCTCCACAATTGTGTAGCACATGTTATTAATATGACTTTTGCATCACATATGTTATTTTATCATAATGTACACATATCGGATACATACGGTGAGATACATCTGGGAAGGTATATACAACTATGATGTTTACATATGGCAGGAATATGGATATATATATATATATATATATATATATATATATATATATATATATATATACATATACATATGTTGCTATATGTCTACATGTACATACACATGCATATTCATACATATGTCTGTATACACATCTGTATAGTGCATCATATATATGGCCATGTGTAGATTTCTTTCTATACACACACACACACACACACACACACACACACACACATACATATATATATATATATATATATATATATATATATATATGTGTGTGTGTGTATATATATATATATATATATATATATATATATATATATATATATATATATATATATATATATATATATATATATATATATATATATATATATATATATATATATATATAGCTATATATGTATGCACATCCTATGTGTACAGATATGCCTATTTATGCAGCTATACATGTAGATAGCTTTAACTATATGTGCATACATATCTATTCTGATATACCTATTACTGTCAATATATATGCAGATATCCATAAGTATATGTGCATATGTTTCTATATCTGTATATGTGTAGACATATATTGCTGTGTATATGTATACATTTGAGTGTTTATATGTATATATATATATATATATATATATATATATATATATATATATATGTATGTCAATATGTTTATGTGCATATATCTATATAAATATATGGATAATTATATATATATATATATGTTCATCATATGTCCAGAATATGGAGTGGAGTCCTACCTCAGCCCCAATAGTCCCATCCTCTTAGTGCAAGGGGATGTCAGGTATGTATTGCAGGTATATATGTAGGCTGTTGCTACTGTAGTAGGGGTTGTCTTAACAGACATGTTGTGTGTGGGAGGTCACATCTACTTTTAACATGTGCACCATTAGCTACTGACAGACATCCAAAGGACATCATAGTACAGTACCCCTGCTAGCACAGTAATGATCCTGTGGACTACAGCAGAGATATGGCCAATAAATGTGGACAGGCTGACACACTCTGGTCAGTCCAGAGGTATACACAGAACCCCTTACTGGAAGACATGTTGACCAAGCCTGACAATGTGGATGTTAACAGCCATGTAGATGGGTATATCATGTAAATATTGGAATACATTTGCCCCAATAGGTTATGCATTCACACACTCCTATCTGTCCTGACACACAATAACTGCTGGTGCAGAGGTCACATGGTCACATACTACCCACTAGTTAGTGACATACATCTGTACAGCATCCCACTGCTTTGTCAGAAATACATGACAGTTATAGTGGCACATCAGCAGAACATCTGGCAAATATGTGGATATAACTTCACACTGGCTAAGTACACTAAGCTGCTAGGCATGTAACAAAGCACTGTGCAAGCTACAGGCAGACTGCCACAACACTGGCCTACATTTCTTATGGGGGAATACACATGTACCTGCAAATACAGCAGGCTCTACAGGCATGACACAGCACAGAGTAAAGGATACCTGTGTGAAAGTGCATCCCCACAACCAAGGTGAACACAGCCACATAAGGTAAGCTAGCTTAATATTACAGTATATGGATTGTCTGATCAATACCATCCTCATACGTGCCACTCACACACTAACCCTACATATATTAGGCCACTACACAGTGTGGTCTGATGCCTGTCTGTGGTATGGGACATGTGTGTGTTTGGCCCTACAAACATGTAAGCCGATAGGGTACCATACACTGGAGCAACATGTGAAATCAGACAGAACAGAACCAAGAATAATGACATCTACCACAGTCTGTACACAGGCCAACGTACATATTCGCAATACACACACTGTCAACAATCACCATAAGTACACAGACCTCAGTACTGTACACACAACCACAGAATGCCCAGGTTATGCCCTCAAATATAACCCCTACTATACATAACATGTGGAGCAGTCTGATATCTCATTGGCTTGTTATCAGATATAATGTCAATAAATAATGGTGTACAGAACATATGCACCTCTTACTGCCTGACATATGTACAAAGGTTGACAGAGTTGTGGCTGGAGATACTAACACAGGGCCAATATTGACATGTTACCGTGATAACCTCATACATTTACTGTTGTAACAGGGTTTGTTGTGGCATATGTCCTATGAGGGATATGAAGTCAGTAATTCTCATGGCTGTCACTATGTACTGATGGCAATCCTCACACTATGCTTCTGCAGTTCTCAGATAGGTGTTCTGCGAGTAACACAAGAAACAAAAGGCACCACACACTACCCAGTCTGCAGATGATCCTACAGATGAGTTTTCCTCAGATACATATCACTGTCATTACAGATTTTCAAACATGTAGACCAGCCATATCCACACACACTCTGTTAAACTGACATTACTCTAAATGCAGACCAACAACACTTACATTCTGTAGTCATGTCAGGCACATCCCCCTCCTGTGTGTTGGCCTATTCCACAGTGTATGTTGTTAGAGGTAAATCCCAAATCCATCTGTGATGCTGTTTGCCAAACACCAGCTCTAGGTCCTGCTCACAGTGAATGAAAAGGCCCAACACCAACATGATGTTCCTAGATATTGGAGTGTGTTTCCATGCAATTGGCTATGGGAATGTTACCACAGCTGTTCCTCATGAAATCAGCTAGAGGAGGGCTGCAATTCATGCAGAGGCCATCAGCTGATCATGAGCATCACTTACAAAACATAAGAAGCTGTCTAAGCAAAGCACATGTAGCTCTCCACATCCACCAGAGAGTGAGTGAAAGAGACAGACAGAGACAAAGTAAGTCAGGCAGGGGGTGGGAAAGTAAAACCTAAGCATGTTTGTGTCACACACCTACCAGTACAGGGTTTCAAACCCCTGACTGACTATGCATTATCACATGTCTATGCAGTTATTGCATGTGCACATAGCTTACATGCTGAGGAACTGTCCAAACGTATATGTGATGATAAGTGACATCTGCAACAGTGATATGGTAGCGATACGGTAGGTGTAGTACACATGCCTGTCCACATAAACAGGTGTCAGTGTCAACACAGCCACACTCTCTTAGGGGCTCACACATGTTGACACACTTGGCAGGGTCAGGAATACACTTCCTAACTAGTTAGTTTGCCACAATACAGTAATATGTATTATATGCACCACAGGGGTTATCCGAAGGTTATATGGGCAAAGGGTATGTGAAGGTGTTTGACATCAGACTGCATGCTTCAGTATGCCAATGGGAGTTGTAGTGAGTGTGAATTTGGTCAAAAGAATCATACACCACACACACACACACACACACACACACACACACACACACACACACACACACATTGTGCCAGTACTGACATGCATGCCTGCATTGCTTCACGGGTGTGTAGTGGTAGACTGTGCCAGAAGGCTATACAAGGCTATCTGAAGGGTACACCTTGGCATCAGGCCACATGACAATGGTCTGGAGTGTGGTTCAGGGGTGTAGTGTCTGGATAGGCTCACACAGGAGGGTATTGTATTCACCATCCAGTCACCTGGGTAACTATTGTGTGTGGCCATAACTGTGCAATGCTTGCCATGTATGTGTTCTTTGATCCATGACATGGACACTGTCTGGTATGTGCACACATCCCACAAGCATGTACAGTGACATGTGGACCTGTACCTGGGGAGTCTGGCCCATGTTGTCTACACAGATTGTTATCATCAGATGTGCCTGACCTAGTCTCATGTGCTGGGAACTGGAAATGGACAGCAGGTTGACCCTGCACCTACATTGATAGCATGATACAGGTATTCCCTGGTGCCAGTGCCATCTGTCCATACAGGGCATGTGTTTAAGGTATGGTATGTCCTTTGTGGGTCACATTTGATGGCACCACAGGTGTTGCAGGCATCCAGTGGGGAACATAGTGAAGGCACACTGTCTGCATGTACATGCTTATTGTACTGATGGACAGGATGCTATGCCATCTGTAGTCCGCTGCAATCACACCATGGTTACTATTTGTGGGCAATATGCAGGGTACTACCAACATAGTGACTGTTGCCTAGGCAAGTGTGCTTGTGTATGAGACATGGGTTGAGAGGGTTGTCTGTGTAATACAAGGGTTGCTAACTTTGTTCACCAGGCCTTGATGTCACATGTAGGGGTATGGATTGCCACCCCAGTCTCTCTGCTATTTCACATCTGGTATCCTTGTAAGGTGGACATTGTGACATATAATAGGGCCACCATAGAAGAAATTTGCAAAACCCACTTCACAATGAGTCCAGTTGTTACACACTCACAGCCACATCCACACAGGATACGAATTACAAACACACATACACATACACACTTGACAAGTCTGGGATTAGAACTCCTACCTAACTAGTTTTTTATACTATAGCATTATGCAGTTATAGGACGTGCCACAGAGATTACTGGAGTACACCTTCCCCAAAGGTGTATTTCACTGGGTATGACATCAGCAGGCTTGCCAAAGAAGGTCAATGGAGATTGTAGTGACTGTGAATGGCCTCAAAAGCATTGCACCCTACACAGACAAAGAAACACACACTAGCCATGTGTGGGAATAGAACCTCTAACAAATTATTATATCACACTATAGCATTAAGCTGTTATAGGACACACCATGGTGAATACTGGGCTACTCATTTCACAAAGGTGTATTTCACAGTGAATGACATCAGCAGGTTTGCCAGAGTAGGGCATTTGACTTGTAGTGAGTGTGAGTAGCCTAAAAAGCATTGCTCACTACACAGACAAAGAAACACACACACAAACATCCACACTTACCATGTGCAGGAATAGAACCCCTACTAAAGTACTATATCACACTACAGCATTACACTGTTATAGGACACACCACAGAGATTACTGGGCTACTTTTTTCCCAAAGCTGTATTTCACAGTGAATGACATCAGCAGGCTTGCCAAAGTAGGGCATTTGAATTGTAGTGAGTGTGACTAGCCTAAAAAGCATTGCTCCCTACACAGACACACACACACACACACACACACACACACACACACACACACACTCGACAGTTGTCATGTCTAGGATTGGAACTCCTACCTATCTAGTTTATTGCATTACACCATTACACAGTTGTAGGACATGCCACAAAGATTCCTGGGCTACTCCTTTCCCAAAGGTGTATTTCAAAGTGAATGACATCAGCAGGCTTGTCATATTAGGGCAATGGGGAGGGCAGTGTGTGTGCATGGGCCATAACCCATTCATCTAGAGGTAGACACACCACACTCAGGCACACACAGGTTTATATTCCACAGGTACATGTATACAACTGTTAGATGACTCCTGCCTTGTACAGTCATGTTGCACAGCTAGCACTTGCACCACAGAGTCTGTAACACTGAGGGATACCAGTGGCTAATTTCTAAAGTCAGTGACATTTACACATCATGTGGTTGTAGCCATTTTACTGTGTGCTATGTGGGACAGACCTTATGATGGAAAGCTCTTTGTCACTGTCACTCTCTTCCACACATCTGTGTATGTCTACTTTTGGCATATTATAGTGTGTTGTCCTTGGATATATGTCTGTATTCCTATCCAGTGTGTGTGCAAATCATGACTGGTGCATACTGAGGAGTGTATGCACTAACATCTACAACTGTCAGATATGTATGGTCCACTGTTCTTGGTAGACATGGGCTTCATTTGTTTAAGTGTGTGAGCATGCCCAGTATACCCTTCTGTTTTGAATGTGTGGATCCATTCCAGGTAGTTTGTACTCCAGTGCAGACCTTTGTGTTCTACACCTACAGGTAGCAAACTGTTTCTGCAGGATATCTGTAGATCAGTTGGCAATATGCGGTCAATTTGTGCAAGGGATAGTGTGTACTATAGGTGATTGTGTCTGTGCTGCTTTTGCTGCATGGTATTGGTGTTAGCAGAGATATTCAGACATGTGTACTGTTATACACTGTGATGTTTTATGTCCTCGAGTACTGTCAGGTGGGCATTTTTGCTCACAGTGATGTCCTGAGGAACACAGGGTGAATGCAGCTGTGTCCAGTATTGTGGTCAATTACCTACATATTCATGGAAAGTTATGCCATTCTGGAGGGGGAGCTGCAGACGCTGCTGGGTCTGTGTAGCCAGTTCAGTACCTTGGTACAGTGCTGGCAGAGGATCCCATATGTGTACATCCATCGATGTGACAATATGGCCTTATCTTGCTGTTGCAATACCTCACAGCTGTACAGATGCACACAGGTTACTCAGAGGCAGGGGTCATAAGTCAGGACATTACCCCTATTGTGGTGTATAGGCAGGTTTGTAGATACCCATTTTTATGTTTCCAGCCAGGAATAGTATGTGCACACAGTTGTGTGTTGGACCTTGGACATTCCATGATGCCCATGCTCCCACCCACCCCCATTATTCTATCCTCTTCCATACATTATGCATACATTCTATGATACTTTCCCTATAGTTATCACCTCATCACAGCTGTGTTGTGGTGTTGGTCCACAGTTCATGCAGTGGGACATGGTGGACATGTTACTGTGGTTTGTCCACATGGCCTTGCATATGGCTTATGTGGAGTGTGTTATGTTGTTATTTGGGTGCCCATGACATAACATACATTGGCAGTATGGTTGAAACACAGGCCTTTCACAGAGGCCTGTAGGTCATTTGGTGTTGATGCAGGCCAGCTGTAGCAGGCTGTTGCATTCAGTCAGTCCTACAGTCTTAGACTGCTATACAGAATATTCTCCTGGGGTGAAAGGGTAGGTGTGCTAGGTGTTCATGCCAATACTTTCTATCAGTATTGATCAGGTGGTGTGGATGCTGGCAGGGTGCTACTTACAGCTAGGGAAAGACCTGCATGGGACACCTGCACTGCATGCTGGATTCTTTTGCTATTGCCATACACGGGTGGGGATCATATTGTACCCATTTCCAACAGCAGGGATACGACCTTTGTCTAACATACAAGGCCATGTCAAACCCAGATTTGATGAATATGCTTCACCTCAAAAAATCTAGATCCGTCAGAGCCACAAGGGCGGGAGACTTAAACCTTGACACGGCTATTAATAGGACGTGCTGGAGGGATAGATTCATCACCCAAAGACTCCCTATGCTGTGGAATAAAATCCCGGTATATGTGAGGCAGAGCACCTCGCTGGCCTTGTTCAAGAGAAATCTTGACCAATGGATGGGAGATCGCAGATATACCCCAGGGATTACCTCAGTGTCACTGCTCGACAGAGGCACAGCAAAATAATGGGTATAGTTCCCCATACTAAAGGGGTGGCGTAAGCCACAAAACTATGGGCTAAGCTTGTAAATGCCCTCGGGCAGATAGCCTAGTATGAACCTATGAACCTATGAACCTATGAACATAGGATTGAAGAGCACACGTGACACTTGTACACATTTGCTCTGACTGTACTGGTATGTCAGGTACTCCATTTAATTCTGTATTCTAACCTATCATGTTGACTAGAGGCATATCAGTGTACTTACAGGTCTTAGGTTTGATTGAACTACATATTAGTTTCTGACTGCCTACCCTTCAGAACTAGCATCCCACTGCCTGACCTGTTGTATTCTGTCTGTGTAGGCCTGGTGGGGGGGTTACCCATAGGCATCATTCATAGGCCTTAGCACAGCCTTTGCTTGTGTTTGTCTACACCTGTCCTGTTGGCTGTGACTGTTGTTGGGTAAGTGAACCTCCCTAACAGGCATGTGTGTGTCATATGGACACACATGTGGCCCAGCACATTTCCTGCAGTGGGTTTTGTCACCATGTGTAGCGCTGGCTACTATGGTGACACCAGTATTTGTTACAGATCTCATGCTGCCATTGTAGATATCTACTATCTGCTGGCATCCCATTCAGCCAACTGATTCCCTTTCAGGCTTACATCCATACCATAGATACAAGTAACAACACAATACTACTCCATTCAGCAACTGGTAAGGAGAGTGACTTATCTTGTGGGTGTGCCAGTATTGAGGATGGTGCTGGAGGGCTGCCTATGTTGGATGCACATAGTACACTCCTTATACATGACTGGGCATAGGTAATGTCATGTTTGTTATCCCTTTTAGTGTATGTGCGAGACAAAGAGAGGTGCCATTCCCTGGGTCCCTACTGTGTCAGTGTATCTGCTATGCATTGCCTCTTTGTCAAGGCCAGGGCACACTGGGCATGCTTCCATCTGCCTTCTGGGGCAGGCTCAGGTTGTTCCTCCTCCGAGTCACTCTGTGCCTGTGTAGGCCTTGGCATTGGTGGGAGGCTGTGTGGCCCTGCCCCATGCTGTTCCTTCTGCAGCTCTTTCCACAGGATCATATTGTGTAGCATGGCACATATGATGACAATTTGAGTAAATGTAGCTGGTGAGTACTGCAAGGCTCCACTGGATGTGTCCAGGCACCGGAACCATGACTTCAGCATTCCAAACACACGCTCTATTATAATTCTGGTCTGTGCGTGTGGCTCATTATGGAGTTCTTGCACAGGTGTGTGCATTTCTGATGGGTGTTATCAGCCATGGCTACAGTGCATAACCAGCATCCCCCACTAGGTGACCGCAAGGGATGTCCCCAATGGCAAATCTCTGGTACAGCTGTGTCATATGCCAGATGTGGGAATCATGATAGGTTCCAGAGCAGCCAGCACACACATTCATTTTAATGCCCTGAGCATTGCACACGGCCTGGGAGTTGATGGAGGGGAAACCCTTGTGGTTGATGTAGACCCTACCCCACTCACTGGCTGGAGCTTTGATGCATATGTGTGTGTAGTCTGTAGCACCTACTACCTCAGTGTTTTCTGATATTTGGTGGAAGATATGCATATTGCTGGCCAACACCTCACGGGTATTGAGGAAATATACGTGCTCACTGGCATGTGCTGACATGGCATCCAGGAACTGGTGAAATACCCTGGATGCTGATGCCTGTGAGATCTCCATGATATCCCCAGTTGGGCTATGAGAGGTACCTGTGGTTAGTATTCCTAGGCCTACACATACATTGTTATCCACTGGGATGGGTTCCCGTCTGTTAGATCTGTGTGTCAGGCATGGCCGGCAGAGCTCAACAATTTGCTGTAGGAGGTCCCTGTCCACCCTATAGCGTTCCACTATCTCCAGCTCTTGTAGCCCCTGGTAGGTTACCCTGGGTCTGTACACCTTTCTCCGACTCCTCACTGTGGGTTGGTCGACAGCATTATCATCCTCATAACCCTCAGCCTCTTCCACATGTTGATGTCTGATAGCTGATGTAGCCCCTATCATTTTGTTGTTTTTGTTTGTTAAAAGTTCCCCGCTTGTATACACCGTTGGTGTAGAGTATGTGGGAAAAAACAGAGGGAAAAGTGTTTGCATAGTTTATAGTAATGTTCTGGGCTGGGCTGATCTGCTGCCTGTGTAATTGGCTGATTCTGATACATTTCACCTGCCAGCTATGCTAGTTGTCCTAGATTACCTTCCTACTGCTGTTTTCCCTTCCCATTGCCTTCCTGTTTAAGCCCGGGGATGTGCCACGCAAACACAGTGCTGAAATGTGCACAGTGCTGTTATTTCCTGGTTTACTTTTTTTTTTCCTTTAAAACCCGGTGCACGGTGCACACACCCGCTTAGGCAATGTAAAGAGTGCTAGACAGCCTCAGGCACACCCCCTTGCTTAGCTGCTAAGTTAAGGGCAAACCCGAGCCACAGGGCTGCAATCCACTTACAGTATGCCTGACACTCTCCCCTATGATGTCAGCTAACTCCTAGGCTTGCACTGCTCTTACACTGTTGGGTGCTGACTAGCAGGAAGGGATTATCTGGGATTCAGTATAATTTCCCTCATTTGAATAGGATTGCCTGCTGATGCATAGTTACAGGTCCCACACCGAGCCTCTCCCCTTAGCAACCACTATTCACTGGCCATGTTGTCCTTGCCTGCCATTGAGTATATGGGCAAAATAGTGATTTTGGTTGGAATGCTTATTTTATTTATTTATTTTTTTTTCGCCTGATCCCGTTTGCGAGCGGCTGCCCTATGCTTAAACAGCCGGCATTGGCTAAAATGAAAATAAAAGTTGATTTTTTTTTTTGCAACTGTTTTCCATGCCAATGGCCATATATTTGACCATTGGCATGCTTTCGACATAATATCCACCCTTTAATTGGAGGTGTCATGGCTCCATTTTGTAGTTTGCGGAAATGTAGTCGGTTGCCCCATTCGCAGGTGAAATCCATACAAATGAGGTGAATTTGCAGAAGCTGGAACCCGGCTGTGCAGAACTAGTGTAATCTGTAGAAATGTACTTGGTTACTGACCGAGCACATTTCTGCAGATTACACTAGTCCTGCACTGCCGGCTTCTGGCTTCCTGGATCGCAAATTCACCTAATTTGCATGGATTTCATCTGCAAATGGGGTAATTTGCATACAGGGGCTGAGTCCGTGCAGGACTAGTGCAGGAGTGCTCATTCACATCCCTACAGCTTATTTCTGGATCGCATGGCAGACATATTGCCTGTTGGAGCTCCTGCACTAGTCCTGCACACTGTGCAGGGCTTGCTGATTCCAGGGAAGTGTGTTTTGTGTAATGCAAAACATGTATATTAGTGTGGCCAATAGCTGGGGGTGGAAGTAATGCCATTATAATGGACACCTGGATTCCAGAGCCCATCACTTGAAGGACAGTCAAGTTAACGTGTAATGTAGCATGCAGAAATGCCATAGGTGGGTAATAGACTTACCTGCAATCTGTAGAAACACATGACACCACACCAGGAAAAAATATTGTAAAGTTCTTTACTGATGTCTCCAGTACCTTGGCTTGCGCCTTCAAGGAATACGTTTTTACACCACGCAGCATCCATTTATACAATTTAATTCCCCAATGTAACAATCAAATAATGAAGAAACAATCCCATTCTTAAAGAGCCCATACTTATTGACACAAGTAAACAATTTTAAGTGCATACATTATTATTTATTGCATACCTTTTATATGTTATTATTATTATTCCACATTATTAAACCCTTCACATTTTGGTTCACAAAATTTATACATATATTTTGAATTTAAAATAAACATTCTAATACCAGTGTGAATGACTACAATGAGAAATATAAGAAACATACAAAAAAGTATGGCCTTCAGTATTATTCTGAAACTTGTCCTATTGGTCATACCCCTACCGAGTAACAATGCTGGAGGGAACACAGACACATGTTTTTACATTAAATATAGTTGCATATTACAAATCCCCATAGCGAAAATGTATATGCGCATTCTATTGTTGACTATTAATATTCAAATCCATTTCCATGTTTAACCCCCTAGGATGTAAAGTTCTAAAATTAATAATACATTCTGTCTCCAATAGAGTCAAATTTCCTGCTACTTGTCCTTCCCTCTGTGGTTTTGGTCTAGCCAGCACACCAAAAAAGAAAGTTTTATCAGAGCCCTCATGGGCCTTAATGAAATGTTCCGCAACGGCACTATCCATCCTTGCCCTTCTGATGTCCCCCAAATGCTCCATGATCCTCTTTTTGACAGCTGTTTTAGTCTGCCCTACATACCACATGGTTGCGGTATATCAACAACCGATAATATATACTACTCCTCTGGTGTAACAGTTATAAAACTCCCTTGCAGTGTACATCTTTCCATTGATGTTCATGCCATGCAGATTTTTAATTTTACTACACACATTGCATTTTCCACATGGATAATTTCCTTTCTTGCCTTGTTTATTGTCCAGTTTACCTGTGGACAATAGTTATTTTAAGTTCTTGGCTCTGCTGTAGGAAAATGTGACCCTCTCCAGAAAGTTTTGACCATATTTATCATCACTGAGAACAATGGGCCAATATCTATGAACTAACATCCTCAGTGTCTCAGAAAAAGGGGAAAATATATTCGCATAAAATAAAGCTTCCTGATCCTTATCTTTCTCCCTAAACTGCTTAATGTACCCCTTTGTCCTAGTGATGATGTTTTCATTTTGATGTGCTAGCCCCAACCTCTTTTTGACCTTGTTCTCTGCTGAACTTAACACACTCTTTGAGTATCCCCTACTGCTCAACCTGTTCCTTACTTTACCAAATTCGTCTGTCAACTCCGCTTTATTAGAAGTATTGCTGGCAATGCGAAGATATTCACCATAGGGTAAAGAAGCTATTAAATGTGGGGCATGCATACTATCTGCTGCCAAAAAATTATTGGCAGCAGTTCTCTTAACAAATGGTCTGAATGCCACTTTAAAATGCTCATTAATATAAAACTCCAGATCCAAATACTGTGTCACTATTCTAGTGGTGTGAGAGGTGAACTCGAGGTCAACATTGTTCTCCTGCAGTAGGAATAGGAAGTCGCCAAATTCATCCATTTCCCCTTTACAAATGACTATCAAGTCATCTATGTGTCTTTTAAATGCCACCACTCTATTTTGAAAAAGACTCGTATTATATATACAAGTTTTTTCAAGATAATCCATGCAGAAAATCGCATAGACTGGGGCGTATGAAGCCCCCATCACGGTTCCCTCTAGCTGTAAGAAAAAGTTATTACTAAACACAAAACAATTGTGTGTCAAAGATAATTCTAACAACCTAATCAGGAAATCCATCCGTGGACATTCCCCTAACATGCTCCTAATTACCTTAAGCCCACACCCATGTTGGATATTAGTATAGAGGGATTTAATATCCACGGTGGCCCAATAATACTCATGCAACCACTCCATACCCTCAATAAATCTGCTAGTTCCTTTCCATTCTTGATGTGAGAAGTGACCTTACACAAATGCTGTTTTAGATGAAAATCCAAAAAATATGCCAACATTCTGCAAATAAGCCCCTTTTCCTGATATGATAGGTCTACCGGGAGGGTTTTTTAAATCCTTATGCATCATAGGAATTACCTTAAAGATCGCATTTCTGGGATTAACTATATGTAATCTCCTTACATCACCTGAATTCAAAAAAAACAACCTTTCCCCTCTTTCTAATATTTCCAATAGGTCATTGTTGAATGTTGTCATAGGGTTATAGGACAATTTTTTGTATGTTATATTATCTTCCAATAATATGTAAGCCATCCTGTTGTATTGTGTTCTACTCATAACTACCCAATTGCCACCTTTATTCGCTTGGGTAAAGACATAGATTCCATAACGACTTCTTAATTTTTGTAGAGCATCCCATTCATTTTTAGTTAAATCGAATGCTCTAAAACATTTCTTAAATGCATCATAGTCTTTCTCTACCTGCTTACACAAAACATTCTCAAACATTGCAATACTAGCAGACATCATAGGTGGCATAAAAGGGCTCTTATATGGTAATTGTGGTACTGTCAACTTCCCATAACCTGTGACAAAGCTTTTCCCTTCAACAATGGCCTCATTGTTGGTGGATTCAAAATCAGTAACAGTTTCATGTTCTTCAGTAAACAAAACATCTTCACATTCATAAATTGACATATTCAGCAATGGATCTTCCTCATTCTCACTGTCCGACTCACATGTAAGCACGCCCCCACAAGTTGCATCCCCTGTATTCACACATAAAGTTCAGCGGCCTTTTAAACAAAACATTGCCTATTGTAAAAAAATACTTTTAAATACAATTTTCGACAGAACTTACTGATTTCCAACATCAAATCAAATAGGCTAGGACAAAAAGTAGGGATATATTTAATACCCTTGTCCAACAAAGAGCAGTCATTAAAGTCCAAATGCAGGTCCGACAGGTTAATAACCTTTAAAGTGTCCAACTCAGTTCTTGACTCCGTGACATGGGTAGTGATACTGTCCATCCCTCCAGCATTGTGACTCACTGGATTAACTTCAATTGCATCTTCTCCTACTCCTGTTGTTGCAGCCAAATCAGTTCCCCTCATTTTGCTTGGCACCAACTCCATTGGTAACCATCTGCCATCTACGAACCTTGACCCTTGCCATTGTTTTGGTCTTCCTTCCCGGAACTGGACCCCATTAATTCTTCACTAAGATCATCGAACAACACGCTTTTTTTGCTACAGCTTGAGGCCATTTCCCCTGACGATATTGAAGAGTCCCAAAATTCCTGGTTCCTGCTACCCTAGCTTTTAGCCTTGTCTCTACCTCTCGAGTCTTTTCGTTGCCAAGTGAAAATGGTGTTATTCTTGTAATCCACTATGTCTCTGTAATTTCCATTTCATTTGAACCATCACAGATTCTACTGCCTTGTCCACCTTTTCTTTCATCTCTTGCGCCTTAGAGTCAAAGGTAGCACTAGAAACCTTTTCTGCCAACTCTGCCTGTATTTGGAGAACATCTGCCCTAAGTTTTTCCTGCTGACGCATATTTTCTTTAATCAAAACTCTCAACCAAGCTTTGGTGCATGCCAACGAAGCGGCGTTCCACTCATTCAACAAATCACCCTCATCTTCTGCAAATTTGTAGGCCAGCAATTTGCTAATTCTTAACCCCCTAGGGGTAATGTCCAAAGACAAGTATTTTTCAAGCAGCTTTATGTCATTGTAAAGCGTTACCTCCTTTATGAGCAGTCTTTCCAATTTAACAAAATCAAACCCGATCAGGCCTTCCTCCTCCATCATCAATGGATCCTCTTCTACTGCTCTGGATTCACGCTCAATCCAAATGTCTGCACAAGTAAAATGGGATCCATTTTCTGCCATAATTTCCACCAGTGTGCCATAAAGTTGCAAAAACACATAATAGTCCCAAAATATCAAAAGAAACACACGACATCACACCAGAAAAAAATATTGTAAAGTTCTTTACTGATGTCTCCGGTACCTTGGCTTATGCCTTCAAGGAATACATTTTTACACCAAACATCATCCATTTATACAATTTAATTCCCCAATGTAACAATCAAACAATGAAGAAACGATCCCATTCTTAAAGAGCCCATACTTATTGACAGAAGCAAACAATTTTAAGTGCATATATTATTATTTATTGCATACCTTTTATATGTTATTATTATTATTATTCCACATTATTAAACCCTTTACATTTGGTTCACAAAATTTATACATATATTTTGAATTTAAAATAAACATTCTAATACCAGTGTGAATGAGTACAATGAGAAATATAAGTAACATACAAAAAAGTATGACCTTCAGTATTATTCCAAAACTTATGTATGTATGTGTGTGTGTGTATATATATATATATATATATATATATATATATATATATATATATATATATATATACATATATATATATATATATATATATATATATATATATATATATATATATATATATATCTACACACATATATATATATATATATATGTGTGTGTGTGTGTGTATGTCTACATATAAACAAACACACACACATATGTATATAAATACATGTCCCCTAGTTTTGCATCACAGTGCTGCATGCTATGTGTGAGGGAACATCACACATATCAGTACACACATACATATACAGCAGTAAGTGTGTGCAACATGGATGGTTATGTCACATGTGAACCCCATATTGGGAACACATTGCCCTTGTTTGTGAAGTTGGGATTGGGAATTTGGGGAAGGATAGCAGGTATATTTGTGGAGGTGGGTTGGGTTGGAAGATTGAGAAGACAGTCTACAGGGGCAGTATATGACACATGTGGTGGGTAAACACTCTGGATGGGAGTGTTGTCTGCGATGTGGAAGCCCCATGAGCCTCCATATGGAAACAGTGGTAACAAGGCCTCCACCCATGGCCACTCACAACATCAGCCTCATGGCCCTGAATGTGCCTGGGCTGGAGGCTAAGCAGGAGGAGCATGTGGTTCCTGTGAGTGTGTATTGAGGGCCTCAAAGTGCTATAGCACATCCCCCAAGTCTCTGTGGAGCTCCCTATGCACCAGACCCTGGACCTGACCTCGGCTGACAAGATCATGTCTGTGTGTGCTCCTGGGGGGTGGGGACCAACCCCTGAGGTGGTTCTACCTGAAGGTAGTGCAGGACCAGTAGAGGAGGAGGCCCCAGGGTGGATCCCACATGTGACGTGGCCTAGTAATATGGCCAGATGAGGTGGGAGAGTTGGCAACTGTTCCCTAAATATGCTATTATATCACTGTTATAGAAAATATGTGGGTAGTAATAGTCCACATATTCCCAGATCATGTCTAATAGCATGCATAGATATCCCCAATAACACAAAACAACATATCTGCAGCAGTCACATAGCAAACAGACCGTGTGCATATATGGAACAATAGTGGCCCTCACAATAGCATGCAGGTGACATTGTCCGTGACAGGCCAGCAATGAGAGTGTCCCCACAGGGAACATGGCTACAAACACATAGCACAAAGTGCGGTACAATACGATATATGTCCCAATGGTAGGTATTTTCTAGACATGCCTATTTAGTTGTGTGTTCAGATTGTTGTTGCAGATATGGTGGAGGGGAGACAGAGATGTATATTAAGAACTATGATAACCTTGCTGTATGAGTTGCTCAGACCTGTTTCCATCTTTATGTCTTTCAGGCAAGATGTCCCATGAGAGGCTTCCTGTTTATACAGCGGATGAGAATGAGGTCATCATCACACACCTGATGCAACACTACCAGGTGTTGTTTGGCTGAACAGCCCATGAGCAACAGGAGTGGACCGCCCTGTGGAATGATCTTGTCCACAGGGTAAATAATGTCAGCCTGCATAACCACAGTTATGAGCAAGTCAGGCATCATTGCACAGACCTACTTTGCAATGCCCATCGGTGTGGTGCTGCAGTCAGGGGAGATCAGCTTGCAACAGGGGGTCATGCCATCCATCCCCCCTGACACATGTTGAGGAGCTCCTTGCCAGCCTCAGGGCACCTGCCGCCTGCACACACAACACCTGGCAAAGAGCATAGTGGAGGTGGGTGCTACCCACACAATGGCAGAGGAGTGTGCAGGTAAGGCCACAGTACACATCAGTAGACCACTGTTGTATATCCATCCGGATCTGTACAGTTAGATCATGCATATGTGAGATGACATATATATAGTCTGTTGCTGCGTAGTAATAAACAGATGTGCATAAGCTGTAGTATTGTGGGCTTGTACTGTTGATGCATTGTAATGCTGCACCCACCCTGTGCCAGTGCCACAGCTTGTGGCTACTGACATCACATATCTCACACACTTATGTTGGTCCCTCTGGTATACCTCCAAGGCAGCAGCCTGTAGCTAGTGAGTATGGTGTTTGTTCAGGTTTGCCAATACACCAGTCATGTTATCGCTATGGTATAGTCCATGAACACATTTAACACACCTACCCATAATGCATGCCGTACATGTTTACGTATTGTTGCTGTTAACTGCACTGCATCACAGTGGTCACCATGATGGTGTATCTGAAGGGTATGTCAGACTCCTGCAATATAACTAACATCCTGTCATTGCAAAATGTGTGCATAGAGATGAACACAATGGTGGGGCAAATGGCCTACAATAGAGACATGTGTAAAACATCACCCTTATACAGTGCTACAACAGTATATATATACCAATATTACAATGGCAACTGTTACAGATCTACACTATGGCATATCACAATACTGCAGTCCACAACCGTTATAACCTGCAATGTGGTCCTAAACATGATCAATGAGTGCGTAATATGGAATCGTATGTTAGGACAGTAAATATGGGGAATACACACCGTCACAAACACTGGAAACATATGTGTGCACACACTCCAGATAAAATATAGTGGAAGAAGCTGTTGAGGTACTGACTGCATGCATTTGTCATGGAAATACACCTTCCAGCAAGTACACGTCCCCAGTGTCACACCAATAATTGGTCTGTTGTCCAAGATGTTTGGCCATCAAATGTGCACACTTACCTGTAACAGAGGAAACCATGGCTTGCACACATCTTACATGCCATGGTGTGGGCCCCATACCCAACAGGTAGCACCCATGAGTTGGACATGTAGCCATACCACACAATTGCATATACCATGGCAAACAGTGCAGACAGTCATGCATGTGGCGAGGATGTATGGGACAGGAATAATGTAGGAAATAAACAGATTGCCATCCAAGACAGATGATAGTAACATGCCAAAACACTGAGGGGATTGCAGGAATGTCTAGCAAGTACTGGCTGTGCAGTACCCATGTCAGCAATTGCCTGGACTCTGCAAACATGTGGCCCATGGGTTAGGGTAATCAGATGTGTCAGTTGTACCACAATCAGCCAGGCCTCTCTACAGGTAGAGTATGCATAACAGAAGAGGTTCCCAAAAGGCATGTTTTGCAATGTGTACTGGTGTACCAAGACCACGCTGGAAACCTACAGACAGTATCATGTACGATACATGTGCTGCACAACCAACACCTCACCCCACCTCAGGCCCATCATCCCCATCTGTACCATGCTGGTGTCAGTTTACACCTGTATGTTTGCCATTCATTAGCTGAGACTAGGCTGTTACATGTGGTGTTCAGCGTTTGGGACACTGCAAACTGACACACATGTGTAGGCCATAGTTATCAAGCATCTGCAAAAAGGCTGAAGGTGGGTAGGGGGTGTAATCATGACACAACAGTGCACTGCAGCAGGGAGCCAATGGATGCTATGAATGGCTGTATCTTCACACAGTCAGGGTCAGGAACTGTGGTAGACATAACCCTGACTCCACAGCAATAGTGACGGCAGTGTGTGAACTCCAAGGGATGTGCACATGAGTTGACCTTGCACTCATGAAAAGTTGTGGGACATGTGTAGGGCAGACTGACCATATTCTGGCAAATGCAGATGGCCCATGCTAGTATACCCCTGCCAGGAATAGTAACTGTTGAAGTACACATAACAGTAGATGCTACAAACCATCATGATAAGGGCGTGCACACATATGCACCCACAAAGTGTATGCATCTCAATCAGTATCAGTACAACTAACACATTTGTTTGACACTGCATTTGATTGTACAGGACATATGTCACATATCAGGCTCATGTAATGTTAACATATGCAGTTATGTGCTCCCATGGCATATCAAGGAAGAGGGCATCATATCAATAAGGGTGTGTACACTCCCCATAGCCACGGTAAGGTTTGACAGTTGTCAGTCTAATTGTAGCGCATTGGTCATACATGCACCACTGATGATGACATCTGTAAATCAGACAGCAGACATTCACAAATGACATCTGTCCACATATCATTCCAGGTATGTGTCAGACAAACAAATAGGGGCTTTGAGCAGTAGAGCAGACATAACTGACACAGCAATACACATTCAGCAATAGTGTGTACATCTGTGAGGTATGGCACACAGTACATGGCAGGGTGCTGAACAGGTCCACAGCAATACTGTGTACATGGGTGCAGTGGTTTCCAGGGGAAGGGGCATCACCTACTAACAGCCCATGCACCACACACATGTATACTGTTGCTAGCATGGATTGACTATAGCTGCACTGCATGCTGCTGAGTACCATATGTTATGCATGTTGGCAGATGGGTAATGAGAGGTCTGTGTGTAATATCTTTTTGCCACCTCACCTGTATGTGTATGTGGGGGGGTGGGGGAGTTATGTTGTCTGTAAGTGCAATCTGGTGGAGTGGAGGGGGGTTGATGCATGTAGGATGTGTGGGTGTATGTGTGTGTTTGTGTGTGTGCCCATGTATGCACATGTGTGAATGTGGGGTTGTTCATATGTCTCGACTTCCCTTTGGAATCGTGCAGTACATGGACATGGACTGACACATGAGACACTAGGAATACTTGTCTGATATGTAATCTCAGGACAGTTGATAGTATAATAAGGTCTGCAGCATGGAACATGCATTGGGAGGGAAACTAGACACCAAGTATACTGTTAAAACTGCAATCAGCAGAAAGGTGAAAGAAGACTCTGCTACACTTTGCTGTGAGGGGAAGTTTGGTTTGCTTTTTATTTGTTGTATTTTGTATTAATTTATTGCCTTTTTATATTTTGAGTGCTGTGATTTGTTTTCTTTACCTTGTATTTTGCTTGTGTTCTGCTTTTAACTGCATATTAAAATTTCAAAAGACACCACAGCTCTGTCGCTTGTGTGTCAGGCAGAAATGGTTCCCCACTCCCCCACCATGTCACTGTTGTGTTCTTAAATACCACTGTCTTTCTAGTTACCTGCCTCTTATGTTAATTTGACCATATTTCTGATTTCCTCTCTGCTTTCACTGGCTTGTGTAAGCACAAAATTATCATTCTGTATAATTACTCCCCTTCAACTATTTAAATATATTGGCCATTCTGCTGTATTCCAAAGTACTGGAATACAAAAGTGATCACCCCCTTCTTTCAATCTATCTTGCTGTTTTAAAAATAGTGACTCTCCACTAAAACTTAACATTTTAGACAGGTAAGACTTAAGTTATCTACTATCACATCTAACTTCTCTAGTGAACACTGCAGTGTTTAGGGTAAACCATTTTTTTTTCATCTTACCTTTAAGCATCCCTGTGACTAGCACTTGCTATAATACCTGCTGGAAAGCACTAGGAAGCCTTAAACTGATACAAGCACTCAACTCTCCTTATTAATAAGGAGAAATTAATCATAGGCACTAAACAGCATATAATTGCAAAGTACCATGCTAAGGTAAGGAAAAACAGCTCCTGTACTTTTCAAAAAAAAATCACCAAACCAGGCATGTCCAAGGGTCAGCTTCCATTGATTTCTCCTGTTCACTTGGTGAATCTGGGCATACTGGGGCAATGCAGCAATTGACTCATGTACACAGACAACCCTCTCCTCCTAACACCCAACACTACAACCTGTAAGAGATGCACTTACATAGCCAAACTGGAAGCAAATCTCACTCCACCCAAGATTGTGCTAGACAGTCAAGAGGCGAAGGTTAACACCTGTACTACACCACAAGCAACACATAGCCCTTCTAAACTTACACCACCAACACCCACACATAGCAAAACTAAATCCACATATGCGGAGGCCCTTAATTGTAACCTGCCCAAGCAACAAGGACCTCCGAAGCTGAAATGCAAACAAACACCAATCACAACCAAAGTGTCACATAGCTCACAACACCAGTGTGCCACCCAGCAACAGCCACTAAGGCAAGACAAAGTACCTAACACTTTAGTCATAGGTGACTCTATAGTCAGGCACACTGGTGCCCCCTCACCAGGCTGAACAAGGAGAAAATTACAGTGAGCTGCCTGGTCGGGTGCCAAGATCCACCACATAACTCATGCACTCAAGACACTCCACAACAAGTACAAATATGACTCTGTCATTGTCCATGTTGGAGTGAATGACTTGAGATGTACCTCTCTGGACTACATGAAAAGAGACATGGAAGAGCTCCCGGATCATGTGGCCCAGGCAGGTATGATCCTAGCCCTGAGTAGCATCCTGCCTTCTCCCAGAATGATACCAAAATATATGGACAAAATGACTGACTTCAACAACTGGCTAAACTTCTGGTGTCATTCAAAGGGGATCCAGTATCTGTCTGCCTGGGATAACATGATCAACAGATCACGATGCTTTGCCAGAGATGGTCTGTACCTGTCGCCCTGGGATTCAGGTTACTGGTTAAGGCTCTTGCCACCCCTATAGTGTCTTTTTTAGGCAAAGTTCAAAGGATAAAACCACCATCGTAACAGGTACAAGCATGCAAAATCTGAAGGTAATGCTACTCAATGTTAGAAGTCTAAACCTCAAAATGCACTCTCTCAAGGCACTCCTAAAAATCGAGAACATTAATATCTGTGCAGTAACTGAGACCTGGTTCAGAGCTCCAGAGAGCACCCCTGCAATACCAGGCTACAACTCTTACCACACATTTCAGCCACCAAACCAGGATCGAAACACTAAAGGTGGAGGAGTGTCCATATTCACCAAGGATATTCACACCACCAGGTTAGTTGCCCAACACAATGCGTCTGAAATTCTCCAGGTGCAACTAACACTAGGTAAGACTGCAATCCAAATTGTAGCTTGCTACAGATCCCCCACCATGCACCAAGATTCTCACTACACCTTTCTAAACATACTGGAAAATATTACTATACAACCAAACAACCTAATACTGGGTGATTTCAACTACTCTGCCATTAACTTGGAAAACTAATCATGTACCAAGATCTTTGCCCAACGGTTCTTAGAATTCATAAATTCCAATGCCCTGGATCAACTAATCCATAGTCCCACCAGGGGCTTTGATATCCTATACCTGTTCATTACCAACATGGGAAATCGATGCTCCACACCTTATGTCACCCCCTTGTTGGTCAGGTCAGACCATAAGCTATTCATCCTTAACATCCACATCCCACCCCCAACCCCCAGTAAGGAAACCTCCGTAAAACTTCTCCAAAGCCAACTTCATGCTACTCAAGTCAGAAGTTACAAACTTCATGACAATCATGCAGACGAGAACTGAAAGTTTGACTGCTGATTCCTACACTAAGGCACTGTATGAGCACGTCCACTCATGCATGAATCGTGCCATCCCAAATAGAACCAAGATGCTCTCCTCCAAAAAAAGGAAGCCAATCTGGTGGTCACCTGCCATAAACAAACTTTACAACTAAAGGAAGAAACTGTTGCAGAAAATAGGAAAATCTCAGGATGCAAAAAACTCCCTTACCAGCCTCAGTAAGAAGCTGAGATCCCTTATAAAATCCTCCAAAGCTAGTTATGAAAATAAAATTGCCAAAGATTCCAAAGACAACCACAAGGCACTCTATAACTATGTCAAGAATCTAAATGGCAATGCTCAGATTTACTCTGAGCTACAACAGAATGGCATTAAATATACTGATCCCAAGGATATTGCCAATATCCTGGCAGATCGATTCAGTGCCAACTTCACCTCCCCCTCACCCCTTAAATGGCCCATCTCAATACCGGAAGATTGCCAAATTCTGGTAATAATGGCCACACAGGTAAAAAACGCACTCTCCAAAGCTAAGAATACAGCATCCATGGGACCAGATGACATCCCGGGCTGTGTACTACAAGAACTACAAAATGAACTGGCACCTCACCTAAGTGTCATGTTTAATTATACCCTCACCTCAGGCTTCATGCTCACTGAGTGGCGCACAGCTACAGTTATCCCACTCCACAAGGGGGGATTAACCTTGGATTCCGAGAACTACTGCCCCATCAGTCTGACGAGCCTGATCTGCAAGGCCATGGAACATATTATCATGGAACTTATAAACAAAGACATCGGCAACCTTAAAACACTGGGCCCCACCCAGTTTGGGTTTGTGAAGGGCCGATCTTGTCTCCTGAACCTGATTGACTTCTTTGAATCAGTCTCCAGAGCCGTGGACGAGGGTAAGGCAGTCCACACAGCCTATCTGGACCTCGCCAAGGCCTTTGACACCATCTCCCACTCTGGAATCATAGACAAACTTACTAAGCAGGGCATTAATCCCTACATCACACAGTGGGTTACCAACTGGCTTACTGACAGAACCCACACTGTAAAAGTAGCTGACTTCAAATCGAGCTCCAGACAACTGGAGTACCTCAAGTTTCAGTCCTGGGACCTCTCTTGTTTGGCATGTACTTCTTTGAAGTACAGGCCAACACTAAGGGACTCTGGCTAACAAAGTTCGCAGATGACTGCAAACTGGGAACCATTACTGAATCCCCAAATGATGTGGATACTCTACAAAAGGGCCTTACACAGACAGATGCTTGGTGCAAGAGCCATGGGATCAAGCTCAATACCAAGAAATGTAGTTATCCCCTTTGGGAAAAAACACGTACCAGTGAATTACCAAATAGGTGGCAGTACACTAAAAACCAAAGGTGTGATAAGAGACTTAGGGTCACAGGTGGACAGTGGTCTCACCTTAAATAACCACATTGCCACAACAGTCAGGAAATCCTTCTATGTGGCACACCTCATCACTAAGGGCTTTTCATCCAGAAAAAAAAGAGGTCATTGTCCCACTGTACTCATCCCTCATTAGACCCATTCTGGAATACAATGCCCCATTTGGTATGTACCTCTCAAGACATCTGCAACATTTAGAAAGGCCACAGAAATACCTCACTAAAAGAATTACAGGCCTAAAGCAGATGCCCTATGCTGACTGTCTTAAAAAACTCCAGCTATACTCTGTCGCATATCTTCTACTCCGAGGCGATCTCTGGTTAACATACAAGGCCATGTCAAACCCAGAGGTGCTGGACATGCTACACTTAAAGAAATCCCAATCCCTCAGAGCCACGTGCTCCAGGAATCTAAACTTTGTCATCACAATAAACAAAACGTGCTGGAGGGATAGGTTCCTGACCCAGAGACTCCCCAGACTCTGAACCAGACTACCCATACATGTCAAGCAGAGCACCTCTTTGGCCCTCTTCAAAAGGAACCTTGATGATTGGATGGGAAAAAGGAAATTCACCCCAGGGATCACGTCAGTCACCCTGCTAGACAGGGATCCAGGGAAGTAAATAGTGTGGGAAGAAATAGCCAGGCAATTGTTATGGCTAGGCTTGTACAGACCCTAGGGCTGATAGCCTAGTACCAACCTATGAACCTATGGACCTATACCCATGCATGCAGCACTAAAGATGCATTGGGGAATTACTAGACAACACCTGTGAGTGTATTCAAATATTACTGTTGTCCACATAATAAGTTAATAGAGCAACAGATCTGGCATCTACTGAGCAATAGTTACATATGACACTCCAGTGCGTGACATTATTGAGTGACTGTAGTAGCCCCTAACATATGGGGGCCATGCTCACAATGTCTGGGCAGACCCAGGGAGAACACTGGATGACAGCAATGAGTCCTTGTAAACTGACTCCAATCAAGTCAAAGAGGTAATGGAGTAACAGGTCATGTTTTTGTGGTCACTTGTCTAGGCAATTAGAAGAATTATACATTAATGATTGGTATTAATGAGTGTAAGTTTCCAAATGTGATGCAGGATGGGGAACTTAAGAGAATAAACTTGGGACTGTCTGCAAACTCAGGGACAGATAGGTATTATGGTGGAATGTCAGTGTGTGTGTGTGTGTGTGTGTGTGTGTGTGTGTGTGTGTGTGTGTGTATATGTGTACTGTTAAGCAATGACATACAGGTCTTGAAGTGCGTTTCTTGTTTTCCCCTCACAGGTGGCGAGGTGGGTCAGGGTCCCTCCTGCATGCATCCTGATGTTGGTGTCCATACAGACACTTAAAATGATGATAGGTGTGTTGAGGCATAAGTGGGGTTGTCAGAGGCCAAAACAGCGCCATCATTTGACATCCCGCTATTATCCACCCCATTGCCGCACAAAGTCACAGTGCCTATAAATACCCCATCATCAGTGGCCACAGCAGAGGGACAGTTGGTAGTTGGTGGCCGTATGCAGGACAGTGTGGTATCTATGGCTGCTGTGTCTGGACACAGCACCCATAGTTTGATGTCCAGCAGGTTAACACATTGGCAGATGTACAGGGATGCTCATGGGATGGCCACTTGTCATCGTGCCCTTGGCAGAAGTGCCACATCTGGTACCACCAGACGCATGTTTCAGGCTGTCATGGAGGTGCCGGCACATATGGAACAGTACACCAAACAGGGTCTGAGACTGCAGAGGGCTGCTTTTTCAGCTGTAAGTGACAACATCCATGATCTTGCAGGTGCCCTCCATTATTTTACAGAGGTAATGGATAGACAGTGGGCCTCCTCGACCATGGATTGTCCATGCTGAAGCATGTGGTGGGAGTGGTGTGATGGCCATGTGGATATAGGCCAGCAACGCCAACATCTGGAAATCGATGTGGACATGCAAGGATACCAAGCCGCTCCCATAGTGGCAGTACCTGCCACAGCACTGCAGGGGGGCACTGTCCACACCACACCATAGCAGGAAACATGCACTTGGCCCTGGCTAGTCCCAGAAGGGACCTGGTTCCAGCAGACATATGTCATCATCAGGGGAGAGTGGCATATCAAGGCTTGTACCAGTACATGCCCGTGAAAGCCCTGGCAGGCACATTTCTCATGTCCATGGCCGGAGGCAGTGAACTGCACACCCTGCCAGGTATGGTCTGCAGCTGTCTAACTAACACCTATATAGGCTAGCCACATGGCAGAACTGTGTGCACGCATAACCACAAACAATACAAACACACCTAGGGCAACCCCATACCTACACGTACCACATCACCATGGCCATATCAGTAATTTAAACCCCTCACTCACACACATGGTGTCAAATGTATGGCCCAACCTAGGTCTCTGGCAAACCAACAGTACAGCCTGTGCATATGATGATGCCTGTGCCACAACCCTGTCATCCATAACATCAATGCAGGGACAGGCTAATATGGTTCTGATGCACATGGTGACTGTACTACAATGTACCCATGAACTGCTGTGTAACATGTTGTCAGCAGTAATGTTTAATGCTTGTATGTCAGGTAGTGTAGCTATCCACCATGATGCATTATAGCTGTTAGTAACACTGAGTGATTGTGATCTTCATAATATTATCCATTTGTGTTGTAGGTGTCCATGTGTCAGTAGGAGGATGGTCTGCTGTCATATCTCACAAGGGGTATGGCACTGTGGTGACATCATGGCTGTGCTATATCCTTGGTACAGTTGAACACGTCACAGGTCTGTGTAACAATTACTGCCTGTGCCACATGGCCGATAGGTCTGGGGGTAGTGCATATAGGTGAGTGCATGGTAACTGCTGTTAGCAGCCCTTCTACAGTGGACAATGGTAGTTGTACTGAGAGGTACACACCACATGTTTGTGTACAACACACACAGAGGCATAGGTGTTGATGCACTACACAGAGAATACTGTACACATGGATGTATGTACCTATGCAAGGAACCCATCATAGCCTGTGTAATTCCACCAAGCCAGACTATGCAAAACAACACATTGTGGAATAAGCAGTCTGCTAGTTTGAGGTCACTTACGATGGTACCAGCAGGGTATATGGCCCCTTCCCCAATGTAGTGCAATCATCAACATGGTAAACATATGTGTGCTGGTGTGGGTGGCACACCCCTACCCTTTGGAGGGTGAAAGGTGCTGTAGAACCACAGATAGTGTGTTAGACAAATACATAACCTGTTAACATGAACTGTACAGTATTATGGCCGGCTCCTTGAGGGGATATACTCAACAGTAACTTCAATGATGTTGGCTGTGTCCACAACACCCACACCCAGCTATAAACCCCAGAACTGCTGCACACCTATACAGTGGGGAAGAGGCCATTTACACAACTAACAGTAGTTGTGATAAAATGTATGTCCACATGATGATACCTGTGACATGTTAACATATGCCACGCAGGTCTTGGACAGATGACTCCCTGGGACATGTATATTTAGCAACCTGAAGTAGATCCATCCACATACATGCAAACTCTTACTTGGCAACACTGGGACTAGACCCTTACCTAGGTATGTAGTGCTACTGATGTGTGTGGCTTTAATTGCACACACCACACAGCTTTTAAAATGAGGTGTGTTCCAGGTTACATGTTACATACAGAACATCCCCAGGCATGTACAGTATGGTAATAGGGGATGTAATGGTTGTATATGAACAATACATAGTGTGACATGCCATCATATACACATTGACAAACACATAACAGTCAGACACACATCTGAGAGACCTGGGCCTATCAGTGCTAACTACCGTGTCAGTGTGTCCAATGTGTTATAGGTAGCTGCACAAAGCACATGCATAACTGGGCTGGATAGTGTTATCAATTACTTGTATGGTTGATGGTGACTGTGGTCACCATACAGTGGTACATGGGACATGTACAGGGGGTACCATGGTGTAATGACAGTTTACCCAGCACCCGCACTCCACTGTGGATATTGTATGCACTGGAACCCCTGATGACACTCTGACATACCCAACATCACACATTGACCAGGACTGCAATACAACCCCTTGTCCATCCCAAGAGTGCTACTACAGGGATATGCATCTAATGCACATGCTACAGGCATAGTATGGTGATGCATTGGCATGCCTCTCCTATTGGCAGTAACATCACTATCCCTAATATTGTGTGGTGATGCATATTGTAATAGGAGTATGTGACCTCGGAATGCTGTACCCTACATATATACACATATGCACACATATACACACGCCAGAACTAAGTGGCTATCCCATGCCTATCAACCCATTTCTACAACAGTGTTGTGCTGGTACTGCAAGGCCCGAGTATCCCTTAGGTTGAGGAGGGTAACAAGGTACATGTAATGTTGGGTACAGCAGCAGGCACATCTAACTATGCCAATGGGTGGTGCAGTGCATGTGTAGGTCCTCAGGGCATTCCCAACTACAGGTCTACTAACACACATACACTGATATTCTCAGTAATGCACACATACACATTTGTCAGTACTGGGGTGCATCAGTGCAGGTGTGTACCTGGCTATTGTCCATAGAGAGATGGAAGGGATGAGAGATGTAGGGGATGTGTGTACAGTGGTATCATGCCACCTGCCATGTGCCAGCAGGCCATCTATCTACAGCCATCACTGTGGTGACCTTCAGGGTGAGACTGACATGCATCAGCCAATCCGCTGGGTGCTACCTGCAGAAGGCTGGTGAGGTGCTCAAGTTGACATGTATGCACCATGTATTACATAACATGGTTAGTGTCTGTCTTGGAGACCTGTACCCAAGCATGTTCTGTTGACTATGGTAGTGTAGTGGAGGTATCCATTGCAGGTGGTGTGTGCAGGGTGTTGAGTCCTATCTGTGCTATTTATAACACAGCTGGGCAGACATGTCAGTGTCAGTCAAGCATAGATTGCCTGTACGTATCCAAGATGGATACCTGACATCTGCACATCTGTACAGGGACTGACAGACATCAGCTTGCCAACTAGCTATGCAGTAGAATGAATTTGTTGACAGATAGATGTCTGACACCGATAGGTATGCCATTACTACATGATGGCAGCCCTCAATGATGTGCTATACAGACAGTAGTCTACAGTTATTTTCCACATGTCAGATCATTATCCAGTAGAAAATATATAATGTGACACAGCTCACACACCAGGAACATGACAGTGAGGACTCAGAGTCCATCTATGCATGCCGGGGTGTTTGTTTCCAGTACAACAATTAGCAATCGACTTTTGCTTGGGAAAGCACTGTCAACAGTAGTAACATAATGATACACTACATGCCAGTGTGACTGTGTATAACCTGGGATACTACCTTTGTATGTAACACATTCACATGGATAAGAGCATTGTACAAGTCATATATACTCAAGTGTCCAAGATAGGGGACTCACACCTCTTGCTACTGTAATAACAGCACATAGATGCATGTTATGTACATGGCATTACATACACTTATTACAGATGTCATTACCCTGCTATGTTATCAGACTGGGATGTGAGCACTGGTTACCATTGCTGAGTCATGCTTAGCAGGTGTCAGCATTGCTGCAATATAACAGCTAAACACATTTGTGCACAGATAAGCGAAGCCTACATGGTGTAAGCGCCCGTACATTTAACCGAACCTTAGCAGTGCTTAACTTCGCGCAAACCTACTCAAACATGGTTAAAACTGCTCAAACCTGCCTTAACCACAATGTATCCAGCAGCCCTTGTTCCGCTTTTGCAGGTTTTGAACCCAGAACACTGTACACTATAGTCACAACAGTTAACCACTACACCATGACAGCTGTGAAGCCAGTTGTTGTTTTTCCAATATATGCATCAGTACACATATTAAATAGTATTGAACAATTGCTGTGACTTCTACAATTGTATAGTACTTGTTAGTGATATTACTATTGCATCACATATGTTGTTATATCTAAATATACACTTATGAGATACATACGGTATGAAACATCTGGTTAGGTATACATAACAGTAATGTTTACACATGACAAGGATATGTATATATGCATATACATATGTAGATATATGTCTACATGTACTTACACATATATATTCATATATATGTATTTATACACATCTGTATAGTGTATCATATATATGGCCATAAATATATATATATATATATATATATATATATATATATATTTATATATATCTATATCTGTATATATATATCTGTATATATATATATATATATATATATATCTATATATATATATGTATATATATGTATCTGTGTGTGTGTGTGTATACATGATCTGTGTGTGTGTGTGTGTGTGTATATATATATATATATATATATATATATATATATATAAAAAATGTATGTACATCATATATGTATATATATATTTATGTCTAACTATATGTATAACTATATCTGCATATATATCTATATATCTGTATATGTGTAGACATATATAGATGTATATGTATGTATATATATATATATATATATATATATATATATATATATATATATATATATATATATATATATATATATATATATATATATATATATATATATATATATATATATATATATATATATATATATATATATATATATATATATATATATATATATATATATATATATATATATATATATATAATATGTGTGTATGTAATATATATAAAATATGTGTATGTATATGTATATATATATATATATATATATATATATATATATATATATATATATATATATATATATACACACACACATATATATATATATATATATATATATATATATATAGATCCATATATGTATGTAGATATGTATATGTGTATAAATATATATATATATATATATATATATATATATATATATATATATATATATATATACATATATGTTTACCATATGTCCAGAACATGGTGTGGAGTCATTCCTCAGCACCAATAGTCTCAAACCTCTTATTACAAGGGGATGTCATGTATGTAATGCAGGTATATATGTAGACTGTTGCTACTGTAACAGGGATGGTCTTAACAGACATGTTGTGTGTGGGCGGTCACATCTGCTATTGACAAGTACACCATCAGTTACTGACAGACATGCAAAGGTCATCATAGTACAGTACCACTGATATCACAGTAATGATCCCGGTGACTATGGCAGAGATATGACCAATATATGTGACAGTTTGGCATACTCTGGTCAGTCCAGAGGTATACACAGATCCCCTTAGTGCGAGGCATGTGGACCAAGCCTGACAATGTGGATGTTAACAGCCATGTACATGGGTATATCACGTAAATACTGGACTACATATGCCCACACAGTTTATGCATTCACACACTCCTGCCTGTCCTGACACATAACTTGTGGTGCAGAGGCCACATAGCCATATACTACCCAGTAGTTAGTGACATACAGTTGTACAGCATCCCACTGCTTTGTCAGAAATACACAACAGCTATGGTGGCCCAGCAGCAGTAGATCTGGCAAATATCTGGACATGACATCACACTGGGTAATTACATTAAGCTGCTAGGCATGTGACAAAGCACTGTGCAAACTACAGGCAGACTTCCACAACACTCGCCTACATTTCTTATGGGGGAATACACATGTACCTGCAAATATAGCAGGCTCTACAGACATGCCACAGCACAGAGTAACAGACACCTGTGTGAAAGTGCATACCCACAACGAATGTGAACACAGCCACAGCCACATATGGTACGCAAGCTTAATATTACACTATATGGGCTGTCTGATCAACACCATCCTCATATGTGCCACTCACACACTAACCCTACATATACTGGGCCACGACACGGTGTGGTCCAATGCCTGTCTGTGGTATGGGACACGTGTGTGTTTGCCCCTGAAAACATGTGAGCCGATAGGGTACCATATATTGGAGTAGAATGTAACATCAGATAGAACAGGACCAAGAACAATGACATCTACCACAGTCTGTACACAGGCCAAGGTACGTATTCACAATACACACACTGTCGATAATGATCATAAGTACACAGACACCACTACTGTACACACAACCACAGAATGCCCAGGTTATGTCCTCAAATATAACCCCTACTATACATAACATGTCTAGAAGTCTGATATCAGACTGGCTTGTTATCGGGTATGATGTCAATAAATAACGGTGTACAGAACATATGCACCTCTTACTGTATGACATATGTAGAAAGGTTGAGAGGTTTGTGGTTGGAGGCACAAACACTCGGCCAATAATGGCATGTTGCTGTGATACCCTCATACATTTACTGTAGTAACAGTGTTTGTTGTGACATATGTCCTATGAGGGATATGAAGTAAGTAACTCATGGCTGTCACCATGTACTGACTGCAGTCCTCAGACTATGGTTCTGCAGTTCTAAGATAGGTGATCTGTGAGTAACACAAGAAACATAAGACACCAAACACTGGCCAGTCTGCAGATAACCCTACAGGTGGGAGTTTCCTCAAATACATAACACTGTCATGACAGGTGTTAAATCATGTAGACCAGCCATATCCACACAAACCCTGTTAAACCAACATTACTCCAAACGCAGAAGAGGAACACTTACATTCTGTAGTCATGTCTGGAACATCCCCCTCCTGTTTGTTGGCCTGCCTCCCCAGTGTATGTTGTTAGAGGTATATCCCACTACCATCTGTGATGCTGTTTGCCAAACACCAACATGAAGTCCTGCTCACATTGAATAAAAAGGTCCAGCACCCACATGGTGTTCCTAGTTATAAGAGTGTGTTTCCATGCAATTGGCTACGGGAATGTTACCACAGCTTTTCCACATGTAATCAGCTAGTGGGGGACTGCAATTCTTGCAGAGGCCATCTGCTGATCATGAGCATCACTTACAAAACACAAGCTGCTGCCTAAGCAAAGCAGGTGTACTTCTCCACATCCACCAGAGAGGGAGTGAGAGAGACAGACAGAGACAAAGTAAGACAGGGAGGGGGTGGGAGAGTAAAACCTAAGCATGTTTGTGTCACGCACTTACCAGTGCAGTGTTTCAAACCCCTGCCTATGTATTGCAATCACATGTCTATGCAGTGATTGCATACACCACAGAGCTTACATGTTGGGGAGCTGTCCAAAGGTATATTTGATGGTGAGTGACATCTGCAGCAGTGATAATGGAGGGATAAGGTAGGTGTAGTACACATGCCTTTCCACATGAACAGGTGTCAAGGTCGACACAGCCACACTCTCTCAGGGACTCACACACATTATCATAGTTGGCAGGGTCAGGATTAGACTTCCTAACTAGCTAGTTTGCCACAATACAGTAATACGCAGGTATCACATGCACCACAGGGGTTATCAGGATGATATATGGGCAAAGGGTATGTCAAGGTGTCTGACATCAGAAGGCATGCTTCAGTTTGCTAATGGAAGGTGTAGTGAGTGAGAATGGCACCCAAATCATTATACTTCACACACACACACAAACACACACACACACACACACACACACACACACACACACACACACACAGCTTTGCCAGTACTGACATGCATGGGTGCATTGCTTCACAGGTGTGTAGTGGTTGACTATGCCAGATGGCTGTACAAAGCTAGGTAAAGGGTATACATTGGCATCAGGCCACATGACAATGGTCTGCACTGTGGCCCAGGGGTGTAGTGTCTGGATTGGCCCACAAAGATGGGTATTGTATTCACCATCCAGTCATCTGGGTTACTATTGTGGGTGGCCAGTGCTGTGCAATGCTTGCCATGTATGTGCTCTATATTCCATGACATGGATGGTACCTGGGATGTGCACACATCCCACATACATGTGCTGTGACATGTGGAAGTGTACCTGGGGTATCTGGGGCATGTTGGGTAGACAGATTGTTATCAGATGTGCCATTCCTGGCCTCATGTGGTGAGAACTGGCAATGGACACCAGGTTGACTCTGCACCTACATTGACAGTATGATACAGGTATTCCGTGGTATCAGTGACATCTGTCCATACAGGGCATGTGTATAAGGCATGATATGTCCTTTGTGGGTTACATTTGCTGACTCTACAGTTGTTGCAGATGTCCAGTGGGGGAATATAGTGAAGGAGCACTGTATGCAATGATTTGCCTATTGTAGGGATGGGACAGGGTGCCTTTTCCTCTGTAGACCACTGCAATCACAACATGGTTACTATCTGTGGGCAATATGCAGGGAACTACCAACCTAATGGTTGTTGCCTAATTGAGTGTGTTTGTGTATGAGACATGGGTGGAGAGTGTTCTCTGGGTAATACCAGGGTTGCCTATATTTTCACAAAGCCATGCTGTGACATGTAGGGGTATGTATTGTCTTCCCCAGCCTCTCTGCTGTTTGACATTTGTTATCCTTGTAAGGTGGACATTGTGACACATAATAGCCCCACCATATAAGAAATTTGCAAAACCTGTTCCACAATGAGTCCTGTTGTTACACACTCACAGCTACCTCCACACAGGATACGTATGACGAACACACACACACACACACACACAAAGTCTCATAGTTGCCATGTCTGGGATTAGAACTCCTACCTAACTAGTACATCACACTACAGCATTACACAGTTATAGCATGCACCACAGAGACTACTGAGCTAGTCCTTCCCCAAAGGTGTATTTCAAAGTGAATGACATCAGCAGGGTTGCCAAAGTAGGGCAATGGAAGTTGTAGTGACTGTGAATGGCTGCAAAAGCATTGATCCCTACACCGACAAACAAACACACACACAAATACACAAACCTTTACACTTGCCATGTCTGGGATTGTAACTAGTACATCACACTACAGCATTAAACAGTTATAGCATGTGCCATGGAGATTACTGAGCTAGTCCTTACCCAAAGGTGTATTTCAAAATGAATGACATCAACAGGCTTGCCAAAGTAGGGTAATGGAAGTTGTAGTGACTGTGAACGGCCTCAAAAGAATTGATCCCTACACAAACAAACACATAAACCATTACATTTGCCATGTCTAGGATTACAGCTCTGACCGAACTAGTACATTACACTAAAGCATTACACAGTTATAGCATGCGCCATGGAGATTACTGGGCTAGTCCTTCCCCAAAGGTGTATTTCAAAGTGAATGATATCAGCAGGCTTGCCAAAGTAAGGCAATGGAAGTTGTAGTGACTGTGAATTACTTCAAAAGCATTGATCCCTACACAGACAAACACACACACAAACCTTTACACTTGCCATGTCTGGGATTAGAACTCCTACCTAACCAGTAAATCACACTACAGCATTACACAGTTATAGCACACACCATGGAGATTACTGGGCTAGTCCTTCCCCAAAGGTGTATTTCAAAGTGAATGACATCAGTAGGCTTAATAAAGTAGGGCAATGGACGCTGTAGTGACTGTGAATGGTCTCAAAAGCATTGATCCCTACACAAAGAAACAAACACATACACCTTTACACTTGCCATGTCTGGGATTAGAACTCCTTCCTAACTAATACATCACACTATAGCATTACGCAGTTATAGCGCAAGCCACAAAGATTACTGGGTTAGTTTTTCCCCAAAGGTATATTTCAAAGTGAATGACATCAGCAACTTTGCCAAGTTTGGGCAATGGAAAGTGCAGTGCGTAGGTTCATAAGTTGATAATAGGCTATTGGCCCTAGGCCCTATACATGCATAGACATGGCAATTTCCTGGCTATGTCTTCCCACAATGTTTACTTCCCTGGACCCCTGTCTAGGAGGGCAGCTGACATGAACCCCAGGGTCAGTTTTCTATCTCCCATCCTATCATCCAGGTTCCTTTTGAAAAGGGCTAATGAGGCACTATGCATGACATGTATGAGCAGTGTATTTCAGAGTCTGGGGAGTTTCTGAGTCAGGAACATATCCATCCAACATGTGTTGTTCATTGTGATGACATGATTTGGATCCCTGGAGCATGTGGCTGTGTGGATTTGGAAATCTTTAAGTGTAGCATGTCCAACAGCTGTGGGTTTGACATGGCATGGTATGTTAAGCAGAGATCACCTCAGAGAACACAATATGTGACAGAGTATAGCTGGATGATTTTCAGATGGTCAGCATAGGGCATCTGGTTTAGGCTTGTGATTCATTTCATGAGGTATGTCTGCAGCCTTTATAATTGTTGCAGATGTCTTGTGAGGTTCATACATAATGGGCCATTGTAGTCTGTACTGGGTCTACTGAGAGATGACTACAGTGGGACAATAGCCTCCTTTTCCTGGATGTAAAGCCCTTAGTGATGAGGTGTGTCACATAGGTGGGTTTCCCGACTTTTGTGGTGATGTGGTTATCAAAGGTGAGACCACCGTCCACCTGTGTCCCTAAGTCTGTTATCACACTTTAGGTGTTTAGTGTACACTGCCACCTATGTGGTACTTCACAGGTATATGTCCCTTCCCAAAGGGGATAACTATAAATTTCTTGGCATTGATCTTGAGGCTATGGCTCAGGCACCAAACATGTCTTTCTATGAGGCCCTTCTGTAGAACATCCACATCATGTGGGGATTCAATATTGGCTCCCAGTGTGCAGTCATCTGCAGCCTTTGTTTGCCAGACTCCCTTACTGTTGGACTGTACTTCAGAGCAGTAGATGCCAAACAAGGGTGGTGCCAGGACTGAACCCTAAGGTACTCTGACTGTCACTTGTCTGGGGCTGAGGTTGGTGTCACCTACATTTACAGTGTGGGTTTTGTCAGAAAAGCAGTTGGCAGGCCATCAGGTGACATAGGGATTAATGTCCAGCTTGATACATTTATCTATGATTTCAGACTGGGGGATGGTGTTGAAGGCCTTGGTGAGGTCTGGATAGGTTGTGTGAACCACCTTACCCTCATCCACAGCTCTAGAGACAGATTCACAGTTGTCAGTCAGGTTGAGGTGACATGATCAGCCGTTCACAAACCCAACCTGGTTGGGGTCCAGTGTTTGCAGGTTGCCAATGTCTTTGTTTTAATTTCCATGATAATACATTCCATGGCCTTGCAGATCAGGCACATCATCCTGCTGGGGCTGTAGTTCCCAGGATCCAAGGTGGATCCTCCCTTGTGGACTGGGATAACTGTAGCTGTGCACCACACAGTGGGCACAAAGCTTGAGGTGTGGCTATGATTAGATATGGCACATAGGTGAGGTGCCAGTTCAGTTTGTAGCTCATGTAGCACACAGCCCAGGATGTTGACTGGTCCCATGGCTGCTGTTGTCATAGCTCTGGAGAGTGTGATTTTTACCTATGTGGCCGTTATTACCAGAATATGGCAATCTTTCCGTGTTGCGATGGGCCCTTTGGGGGGAGGGGGGTGCAGTTGGCACTGAATTGATCTGCCAGGATATTGGCAATATCCCTGGGAGCAGTATATTTAATACCATCCTGTTGTAGCTCACTCAGAGCAGATCTGAGCATTGCCATTTCGATTCCTCACATAGCTATGGAATGGCTTGCAGTTTTCTTCGACATCTTTGGCTATATTATGTTCATAACTAGCTTTGGTGGATGCTATGAGGGATCTCTGCTTCTTACTGTGGCTGGTAAGGGAGTATTTTGCATCCTGGAAATTCCCCCGTTTCTGCAACAGTTTCCTGCTTTTGTTGTACAGTATGTTTATGGCAGGGGGCCATCATTAGCTTCCTTTTCTTGGTGAGCAGCATCTTGGTTCTATATCGGATGGCATGATTCATGCATGAGTGGATGTGTTTGTACAGTGTCTTCATGTAGGATTCAGCAGTCGTCCTTTCAGTTCCCATCTGCATGGGTGTCATGACGTTAATCACGTCTGACATGTGTAGCATGCCATTGGCTTTGGAGATGTGTGTTACAGAGGTTTCCTTACTGGGGTGTAGGGGAAGGATGTTGATGTTAAGGGTGATTAGCTCATAGGCAGACCTGACCACCGATGGGGTGACCATAGGTGTGGAGCATTGATTTCCCATGTTAATAATGACCAGGTCTAGGATATTTGAGCCCCTGGTGGGACTAAGGATTACTTGATCCAGGGCATTGGGAATTATGACTTCCAAGAACCGTTGGACACATCTGTTGGTACACAAGTAGTTTTCCCAGTTAATGGTAGGGGAGTGTAAGTCACTCAGTATTAGGGTGTTAGCTTGTATCATAATATTTCACAGTATGTTTCAAAAGCTGTAGTGGGAATCATGGGGCATGGTGGGGGATTTGTAGCAAGCCATACAATTTGGAATCCAGTCTGACCTACTGTTAGTTTTACTGGGGGTATTTCAGACACATTCTGTTGGGCAAGTAGCCTGGTGGTGTGTATATCATTGGTGAATATGGGCACTCCTCCACCTTTATTGTTTTGGTCTTTGTTTAGTGGCCAACAGGTGTGATGAGAGGTGTTCCTGGTATTGCAGGAGGGCTCTCTGTAGCCTTGCATCAGGTCACTGTTACTGCAGTTATCGATGTTCTCCATTTTTAGGTGTGTATAATGACTGTGAATGGCCACAAAAGCATTGTTCCCTACACACACACAGTTTCACAGTTGCCATGTCTGGGAATAGAACTCCTACCTAACTAGTATATTACACTGCAGCATTACGCAGTTATATGACATGCCACGGAGATTACTGGGCTACTTCTTCCTCAAAGTTGTATTTCAAAGTGAATCACATCAGCAGCCCTGCCAAAGTAGAGCATTTGAAATTGTAGTGAGTGTGAATGTCCTCAAAAGCATTGATACATGCACACACAAACACACACACACACACACACACACACACACACACACACACACACACACACACACACACACACACACACACATGCATGCACAGTTGCCATGTCTGGGATTTAAACACCTACCTAACTAGTACATCACACTATAGAATTACTCAGTTATAGGACACACCCCAGAGATTACCGGGGTACTCCTTGCCCAAAGGTGTATTTCAAAGTGAATTACATCAGCAGCCCTACCAAAGTAGTGCATTTGAAATTGTAGTGAGTGTGAATGGCTTCAAAAGCATTGATCCCTACACAGACAAACACACACACTTGTCATGTCTGGGATTAGAACTCCTACCTAACTAGTACATCACACTACAGCATTACACAGTTATAGGACACATCACAGAGATTACTGGGCGAAAACTTCCCTAAAAGTGTATTTCAAGGTGAAGACATCAGCAGGCTTGCCATAGTAGAGCAATGGGGAGTGCAGAGTGTGTGTATAGGCCATAACCCATTCATCTAGAGGCAGACACACAACACTCAGGCACACACAGGTTTATATTTCACAGGTACATGTATATAACTGCTAGATGACTACTGACTTGTACAGTCATGTTACACAGTTAGCACAAGCACCACAGACACTATCATGCTGAGGGATACCAGAGGCAAATGTCTGCAGTGATTGACATTTGCACATCATGTGGTTTTAGTCAATTGGATGTATGCTGGGTGGGACAGGCCTCATGATGGGGGGCTCCCGCCTCTTTGTCACTGTCTGTCACTCTCTTCCACACATCTATGTATGTGTTATTTTGGCCTATTATAGTGCGTTGTCCTTGGATATATGTGTGTATTTCTATCCAATGTGTGTGCAAAGCATGACTAGTGTGTACTGAGGAGTGTGTGCACTAACATCTGTGACTGTCAGATATGTATAGTCCATTGTTGTTGCCAGACATGGGCTTCATTTCTGTAAGCATGTGAGCATGCCAAATATGACCTTTCAGTATTTTGTTGTCTGACATGGCCTTCATTTCTCTAAGAGTGGGAGCATGCCCAGTATGACCTTTTGTATTGAATGTGTGAATCTATTCCAGGTAGATTGCAGTCCAGTGCAGGCTTTTGTGTTTTACACCTACAGCTAGCAACCTGTTTCTGCAGGATATCTGTAGATCGGTTGACAATATGGGGTCAAAATGGACAAAGGATAGTAGGTTACTGTAAGTAATTGTGTGCGTGCTGCTTCTGCTACATGATCTTGGTGTTAGAAGAGATATTCAGAAATATGTACTGTTTTACACTGTGATGTCTTATGTCATCAAGTACTGTCAGGTATACATATTTGCTTGCCGTGATGTCCTGGGAAACACAGTGTGAATTCAGCTGTGTCTAGTATTGTGGTCTGCAGCCTGCATATTCTTGCACAATCATTTCATTCTGGAGGGGAAGCTGCAAACACTTGCTGCTGGGTCTGTGTAAATGATTCAGCACCTTGGCACAGTGGTGCCTGAGGATCCCATCCTTGTACATCCATCGATGTGACAGTATGGCCATATCCTGCTGTGGCCATACCTCACAGCTGTACAGATTCACACAGGTTTCCCAGAGGCAGGGGTCATAATTCTGGACATTACCCCTTCACATTGTGGTTTATGAGTAGGTTTGTAGCCACCCATTCCTGTGTTTGAAGGCAGGATGTGCACATGGCTGTGTTTCGGACTTCACACACTCCATGCTGCCCATGCTCCTACCCCCCCCTATTATTCTATCCTCTTCCAAACATTATGCAAACATTATCTGATATGTTTCCTATAGTTATCACCTCATCCCAGCAGTAATTCAGTGTTGGTCCACAGTTCATGCAGTAGAACACGGTGAACATGTTACTGGGATTTGTCCACATGACCTTGCATTTGGGTTCTGTGGACTGTGTTATGTTGTTATTTGGGAGTCCATGACATAACATACATTGGTAGCACCGGTGAGACACAGGCCTTTGGCAGAGAACTGTAGACCACTTGGTAGTGATGCAGGCCAGCTGTAGCAGGCCGCTGCATTGTGTCACTCCTACAGTCCCAGACTGCAATGCACTATATTCCCCTGGGGTGACAGGGTAGGTGTGCAAGGTGTTAATGCCAATACTTTCTGTCATTATTGATCCAGTGGTGTGGATGCTTGCAGGGTGCTGCTTACAGCTAGGGACACACCTGATTGGGACACCTGTTCTGCATGCTGCATTCTTTAGCTATTGCTATACAGATGTGAGGGTCATATTGTATTCATTCCCAACAGCATGGATAAGACCAGAGAGGTACCTATGGATGATGGTGGGGTGAGCTGGGTGCATGTGTGCTATGGATACTACTTGCATCTGACTCACAGATATGCATGGGGCATTCCATTTATGCTGGCTTGTGCAGGGACATCAGCTGTTTCTCAATACTTTATACCTGTGACCTGTGTGGTCTGCCAGTGTTTGGCCAGACAACATTGGTATTCCCTACTACAAGCCCAACTAATGTGCTGCTAACCTGTATGTACAATTCCAAGGGTGCATCCATTTGACAGTTACATATTATACACTGTCTGTCTGGGGTACTTCCCCCTGTGTACTGCTTGTATGTCTGAGCCCACATTCATGCCATCTTCATCTTTCAGATGGTGACACATATTACTTCCAAACATTTACTATGGTTTACTGCTGGAATGTGTTTTGCTGAGAAGCATTGTTTTTGCACTGCAGTTATGAGAACTTGGCCCTGTCATTGGAAGTACTGGACAATGGCCACCAGGACAAACCTCACCATGCATACATACTGACCACTATCACACAATATACAACACACACCATCCTAACACACACAGCCCTGCATATTGTACACATGCTACAATATATCCTGCTACCTTGACTAGCTCAGGTAATCTGTGCTCCACTGTTATTATAACTACACATACATATTACTACATTTCTACATAGGATTGGGAGGGCACACCTGACTGTTACTACATTTCTACGTAGGATTGTGGGGCACACCTGACGCTTGTACACATTTGTTATGACTGTACTGGTATTTCAGGTACTCCATTTCATTTAGTATTCTGACCTATCATGCTGACTAGAGGCATATCAGTGTACTACAGGTCTTAGGTTTGATTGACCTACATTTCAGTTTCTGACTTCTTACCCTTCAGAAGAAACACCCCACTGCCTGACCTGTTGTAGTCTGTCTGTGTATGTCTGGAGGGGGGCCATCAATCAGACACCTTAGCACAGCCTTTGTTTGTGTTTGTCTACACCTGTCCTGTTGGCTGAGACTGTTGTTGGGTATGTGAGTCTCCCTGACTGGCATGTGTGTGTCCTATGGACACACATGTGGCCCACCACATTTCCTAAGGGGAGTTTTGTCACCTTCTCTAGTACTGGCTACTATGGTGACACCAGTATTTGTTACAGATCTCATGCTGCTACCATAATTGTCCACTATCTGCTGGCATCCCATTCAGCTACCTGATTCCCTTGCATGCTTACATCCATACCATAGATACAAGTAACAAAACATACTACTCCATTTGGCAATTGATAGGGAGAGTGTCTTACCTTGTGGCTGTGCCAGTATTGAGGATTGTGCTGGAGGACTGTCTAGGTTGGATGCACATAGTACACTCCCTATACATGGTTAAGCACAGGTAGTGTCATGTTTGGCATCCCTTTTACTGTATGTGTGAGTCAGAGAGAGGTGTCATTCTTTGGGTTCCTACCGTGTCAGTGTATGTGCTATGCATTGCCTCTTTGCCACGGCCTGGGCATACTGGGCATGCCCCCTTCTGCCTATTGGGGCAGGCTCAGGTTGTTCCTCCTTTAAGTCACTCTGTGCCTGTGCAGGCCTTGACAATGGTGGGGGGATGTGTGGCCCTGCCCCGTGCTGTTCCTGCTCCAGCTGTTTCCACAGGATCATATTGTGTAGCATGGCACATACGATGATAATTTGAGTACATGTAGCTGGTGAGTACTGCAAGGCTCCACTGGATGTGTCCAGGCACCAGAACCGTGACATGAGCATCCCAAACACATGCTCTATTATGATTCTGGTCTGTGCATGTGCGTCATTATGGAGTTCTTGTTTGGGTGTGTGTGCATTTCTGATGGCTGTCAGCAGCCACTGCTCCAGTGTGTAACCAGCATCCCCCACTAGGTGGCCATAAGGGATGTCCCCATTGGAAAATCTCTGGTACAGCTGCGTCATATGCCAGATGTGGGAGTCATGATAGCTTCCAGGGCAGCCAGCACACACATTCATTATAATGCCCTAGGCATCACACACAACCTGGCAGTTGATGGAGAGGAAGCACTTGCAGTTGATGTAGACCCTACCCTGCTCACCAGGTGGTGCTTTGATGTGTATGTGCATGCAGTCTATAGCACCCACTACTTCAGGGTATTCTGCTATTTGGTGGAAGAGATGCATATTGGTGGTCAACGCCTCACGGCTGTTGTGGAAATATACATGCTCACCGGCATGTGCTGACATGCCATCCAGGAACTGGTGGATTACTCTGAATGCTGATGCCTGTGAGATCCCCATGATATCCCCAGTTGGCCTTTGGAAGGCACCTGTGGTTAGTATTCTTAGGCCTACACATACTGTGGTATCCACTGGGATGGGTTCCCCTCTGTTGGTTCTGTGTATGAGGTTTGGCCGGCACAGCTCAACAATTTGCTATAGGAGGTCCCTGTCCACCCTATAGTGCTCCACTATCTCCAGCTCATGTAGCCCCTGGTAGGTTACCCTAGGTCTGTACACTCTTCTCCTTCTCCTCACTGTGGGTAGATTGTCAGCATTCTCATCTTCACCACCCTCAGCCTCTTCCACATGTTGATTTATGATAGCTGCTGCAGCCCCTATCATTTTGTTACTTTTGTTTGGGAAAACTTCCCCACTTGTGTACACCGGTGGTGTAGAGTTTGTGGGAAAAACAGAGTGAAAAGGGTATACATAGTTTATAGTGGTGTGCTGGGCTGGGCTGCTGCCTGTGTAATTGGCTGTTTTTATGATACATTTCACCTGTCAGTTATGCTAGCTCTCCTTGATTACCTGCCTACTGCGGTTTTCCCTTCCCATTGCCTTCCTGTTTAAGCCCAGGGGTGTGCCCACAAACACAGTACTCAGATGTGCACAGAGCTGCTATTTCCTGGTTTACTTTTTTTTCCTTTTAAACATGGTGTGCGGTGCGCTCACCCATTTAGGCAATGTAAAGAGTGCTAGGCAGCGTCAGACACACACCCTTGCTTAGCTCTGCTCAAACCCAAGCCACAGGGCTCCAACAAGCTTATAGTATGCCTGACACATCCCTCTATGATGTCAGCTATCTCTTAGACTTGCACCATGGTCTTCCTGCACTGACGCAGTTGGGTGCAGGCTAGCCATGAGGGGGGATCTAGGATTCAGTATCATTCCCCTCATTTGCAGAGGATTGTCTGCTAATGCCTGGTTACAAGTCTGACACTGAGCCTTCCCCCTTAGCAACCACTATTCACTAGCCATGTTGTTTTCTGCCTGCCATTGAGCTTAATGGCAAAATTGTGATTTTGGTTAGAATTCTTATTTCATGTTTTTTTTTTTTTTTTGGCCCAATCCCGTTTGCGCCCCAGTGCCCTTCACTTAAATAGCTGAAATCGGCTAAAAAAGAATAACAGTTTTTTTTTTTTTTTTTTAATTTTGCAACTGTTTTCCATGCCAATGGCCAACCATTGGCATGCGTTCTACATTATATATACCCTTTATTTGGAACTGTCATGGCTCCATTTTGCAGTTTACAGAAATGTACTCGGTTACTAACTGATTACATTTTTGCAGACTACACTAGTCCTACATGGCCGGTTGCCAGCTTCCTGGATCGCAAATTCACTTCATTTGCATGCTTTTCACCTGCAAATTGGGTAATTTGCATACAGGAGCTGTGTCCATGCAGGAATAGTGCAGGAGCGCTCATGCACGTCCTGGCAGCTTATTCCTGGACTGCATGGTGGCCATATTGTCTCCAGCAGCTCCTGCACTATGCTTGCATGCCATGCAGAGCCTGCTGAATCCTGGGGCATGTTTTTTTTTTTTGAGGTAAAAGTGAACATCCAGTTAGTTTAGTTATATCATTACTTTATGGTGAATTATTAACAGCTAGATGGAACCTTAGTGATTGGCATGAACTCTTACAAAAGGCTAAGTTTCAAGTTAAACTATATTTAGGAAACAGATATGATGATGATGTGGAAAAGCATATTGTAAGGCCTGTGTGAAAAATAGATGGGAATTAGTTCCTGGATATATATTTAAAGATAATAGTAAAGTTGATAATAGTGAGATATATTTACGAACACAGTATAATACATGTAGCTCTGTTTTAATTTCCAGAGTTGGAACTAAATTGCATTTAATTAAGGATGACATAAATATAAAGACAATACCTACATGTTGTTTTGTATTCTAGTGGTTAGACAATACACAGCTATTATAGATGAAGAATTGTTAAAAAAATAAATACAAAGAAAAAGGGTTGAAAATGCTTATGTAAACCATGACCATAACTGCGGACATTGTATTCCTATAGGGAATGGATATGAAGTTGAGACAAATACTTATAATATAAGCCCCCAGATTTACTAATCTTCCATGCAGGATTAGTTTAGTCCTGCATGGAAGCGACCGTTTAGGAGCAGGACGGCAGCACGCCATGCATATTAATGATGCACGCTGCCCAAGCTCCTAGGCTTACATTGAGCATGTAAGAGTGCAGGGGGTGTGTCTGAGAGCAGAGCACTCTGAATAAACACACCCCCACAATGTAGAACAGCAGAAATGGAAATGCAATGAGCGAAACCGCTCACAGGTGACTGCACATCTCCACCAACAGTCCCAATTGTGTATAATAGCAATAGAATATAGAAATAAAATGAAGAAACCTTTTTTTTAAACATCCGATTACAGCTAACCATAGGTATGCAGGTGTGCCCATCACTTAGCTGTGGTTAAAGCAGCTTAAAAGGCTGAAGAGGATAACGAGGAAGGTATATGCAAATGAAGCAGTAGAGCAATAGTGTAGTGGGCAGAGCATTCGCCTTATGAGCAGGCATTCCCAGTTCGAGTCCCACTGTAGTACATCTAATTTTACATGGCAAAGCATATCACCAACATTTTTGTTGCATAACCCACTAATTAACATATATTTATGAACTGAAGTACTGCAGTGTGAGGTGTCAGTGTCATAATGAATAAGGCACTAGTAAGCAGGTCTAAGCACCAATAAGCAGTAGTAAGCATATTTAAGCACTAGTAAGTGAGTGTAACCTCATTTGCATGGTGATAAGCAATGCCTACACTGGCTAAGCACTTCTCAAGCTAATTCTCTGTAAGCAGATGTAACAGCAGATTATCAGCACTTACCGTCATGCAAAGCTGCTTACAACTGCCCAAAAGTGCCTTAATCACTCTGTATCCAATGGCCCTTGTTCTGCCCATCAACAAAGTAAACAGCCATGTAGGTCTTGAACCCAGGATCATACACACCATAGTCCCAGTAGTTATCCACCAAGCCGTCACAGAAGTACAGAAGAATGAGGTAGAAGCAAACAAGTCCTCATCATAGTATAACCAAACTGAACCTGTGAAAGGCATCAGTATACAGTCATATGTAGCATAACCCACTACATAACATAAATATGTGAACTGGAGTACAGCAGCAAGCCCAGAAGTGAGGTGTAATTGTAATAGAGTATTGAAGTCCACAATAAAACACAAGGACTCCACAGAGGGTATGTACACATTAATCAGGGATATCAGGCATGCATATAAGGTGTAATGAATAATAACACAATGCCAAAAAGGCATTATAATGAAAGTCTAATGTAAGCAATGCTAAGCATTACACAGGCCAGCTTAGGAGGTGTGAGCAATGTGTAGACCAGCTAACTCATTGTGTCCAGTGGTATACCTCTTTAAACAATGCCAACCTTAGGTAAGCAGGTTAGCCCATAGCTTAGTCTTTTCAAAACTGGTCAATCACAGAAAAGTGCGGGAAATCGGCCGTACTTAAACCCAAGAGGCAGAAATACATCTCATAACTGGTTGTGGCTTTCCCTTGCAGACACTATGGCAGTAAGGGGAGGAGTGCACTTCCAGGTGCAGCACTGGTGCATCCAGGAGTCCAAGGTCATGTCAGGACTCCTAGTTAAAGACCATGCACAGAGACTGCTGTAGGGCTAGTACCAGGGCTCCCAATATAAGGTGGAGGCCTGGGACTGTCTCACCCGTGACCTCACCAGTGCCACTGGCATATCCCGAACTGGTGAGCAGGTCAGGCACCACTATCCTAACCTGAGGAGGCGGAAGTGGGACCTCTTGTAGGAGTGGCTCCAAGAGGCTAGAGCATCAGGGAATGTGCCAGACGTGTGTAAGTATCACCCCAGTATGTGTGTAATAATTGCCAGCTCAGGTATATCATGGATAAGTATGGCGAAATATTCCTCTTATGTCCCCCACAGCTGCAACGGTGCGGGCTGCGAACCAGGAGGACCAGATCAGCCGCCTGGTGAGTTTGAGACTTGAGGCAGGTCAGTAATACTCATTCTTTTACTGTCATAGGAAATAAAAATAAAAGTAGTAGTAAATTAATTGCTAGTATAAAACATGTATTGTTCAAAGCAAGTACTGCATACACTAGAGAATATGGCAGGAAGAGTCTCATATTGTTTGTATATCAAGAAAAGTGTAATATCCTGCCCAAACAGGTCTAACTGCTGGACTGCATGTGTATATTCTGGTATCATATGGTAATGTAGATTTGCAATCATGTAACAGTACTGTTGTATTAAGCACTGTTACCCACACCATGCACCATAAATTGAATGTGTAGGAATGTCTGTATATGACAGGTGTAATCCCCAGAGGCCATTTAGTACAACTGAGAGACACATAGACAGTAAACAGGGAAAAGGCAGACCACAAAAAATAAATAGCACATGCAACTGAGATGTGAACTGTTGTTTATTTAGCACACACAGCCATGGTTCAAATCCTGCCAGGGGTAGTAGTCCGCATACAGAATCATACTCCAGAACTGTACAGATATGTCCAGAATGTCTATTGAAGTGGCCCATATATATTGCCTATCAACCTGTCCCCCTGGGAAATCAGTGGGATGATCCCAGATGTATAGGCAGCAAATTGGAAATACAACTGATTGACACACATCTATGACAACAAACCTGGCACACTAGCAACTCCCCAATACCTTATGTGACTAAGACGCCACGTATGTACCATTTACATTCCAACTTGTTAAGCTGTGGTCAGAGTGTGTACAGTAACAGACTGAGATATATGTGCATAATAGTAATGTGGAACCTGGTACTGTGTGTGGGAACATTCAGGTAGTGCTAATAAACATTCCTCCCACAGGTCTGTTAGATACCAACACTGTGCCCAGAAATACAAGAATGATATACAGTTGCTCTGAATAATGAGGTATTACACATCACCGTAGCCCACACTGTCCTACAACATCTAACTGTCTAGGAAATCTGTATAAGAGTGTTGTTATACAATGTCAGAATGCATAAGCACAGGGGATTAATAAGACAGAAAGCAGATTGGATATATACAGCAATATCAATATAGCAGACACAACTGTGATAGACAGTGTTTAAGTTGTAGCAAACACAGCCCTGATCTGAATCCTGGGAGTGGAATTAGACTGCATAGAGATTCATACCCCACAACTGTACACATGAGGCCAGAATGTCCAGTATATGTGCCCATATCTGCTGCCTGTCTCCCTGGTAAGTCTGTGGGATGATCCCAGATGTATAGCCAGCAAACAGGGAATATAAGTGATTGCCAACCATCACAAAAACACACCTGTCACTGTAGCAACCCCTGAAACTGTTAGGAGAGTAATATTTCAAGTATGTCCTATCTACACTCCCATGTTGTCAAGCTGTGACCAGAGTGTGTACAGTAGCAGAGTGAGATGTATGTGCATAATACTATTGTGAAATCTGGAACTTTTTATGGTAACAGTCAGGTAGTGCTAACAAACATTGCTACCACAGGTACGTTGGATACGAACACTGTGCTGAGAAATGCAGACCAATATAACCTGTACTAGTACTGTCCACCCTGGTATTGTAGGGGATTGTGAGTGTTGCAGTTTCTCTGAATAATAAAGTATCACTGGTCACTGTCACCCACACTGTGCTACATAATATAACTGTGTAGGAAAGCATGTATATGTGTGTGTCAGGTCACTAAATGTGGAAGAGGGCAATATTCTAGATGTATCCAGGCACATCAGCATGTGGTCAACATATGGGCAGAGTCTGTGCAGAAAGAGTTGGATAGCATAGTGCAAAACATCAACCCGGAATCCGGGCATATGTGTACAAACAGTTAGTCAGTGCTAACAAACATTCCCTCCACAGGTGTACCAGGTAAGAGGTGTATACTGCAAGTAAAACCAGTTCTTGTGTAATGATGATGACAGCCATATCACTGTACACAATAAGGCTATAGGGTAGTGTAGTATGACTTGTAAGGTACAGATAACAGCACTGACTAGGAAAGTAATGTGGACTACAAGAATATACTACTTGTTAATTGACCTATTTTGCTCCCCACCTTATCTCCAACAATAATCAACATACCCACTCCAACTGGTATGTACTGACTCTGATAATGTCCAATTGTTTTTTAAATATTTTAATGGTTCCTATGCATGTGCCATGTTGAATTATTCCAACATTGTTGGCATGGTGCCATCAAGGTACATGCATGCTGTTCTTACTACCACTGTGGTCCCATATATGCATGTGTTTTGTTTGCTATGCAACTGTTCCGTATCTGGTGTCTGGGTTAATGGGAATATATATGCATGCTGTTATACCTAACCCTATTGACTATATTGACTATTACTAACCCATATATGATGAAATCTAAACACTATAGCATGCTTGGGAAGGCCAGTCCCAGGGGACCTACCTGTCCCATCTCAACTGGTCGTGGCACTGGGCACCAGCATGTGTGGGACCCAGCCCCGGACCTCCCTATCCTTTGGTCCTGCAGCACCATCGGGTGGGACCACCTCAGGGGATGGGGCTTGCCCCCCAGGAGTGGGCATGGACAGGCACCTGTCACCTATCGCCAGGTCGGAGTCATGGTGCGTACAGTGATCAATGAGCAATTTGGTGATCTTCTATGCCAGCTTGAGGGCCATGTGTCATGATTAGAGAGTCAGTCTGGCTGTGTGGCTCAGCCCCCTGCACAGCCACCTTCGGGGCTATGAAGGTGCAGTGGTGAGTGCCCATGGGTGGGGAACTCCGTCCCACTGTTACCACTAGGGGGCTTGTGGGCTTCCAGTATCCCAACATCCCTCCCCATCAAGGTGTTTACCCCCACATGTGTCATATACCACCCCTGTATGCATCTTGTGTGTCTTGTCTTTTAAGCTACACAACCTACATCTCCAAATATACCTACTACCCCTGCCCAACATCCCACTTTCACCTGAAAAAAAAAGGGCAATCTGTTCACACAAAAAAATCTCGCCCCATACATAGCTGTCCATTTTGCACGTGTCCACTGGACACATGTAATCCGGTCTAATTGGCATCACAACTTATTATTGCTGTTCTCACCCCTCTCCCAAATTCAGTGTATATGCACAGCTGTTGCTGTAGAAGAAATGGGCAGCTATGGACCTTCCCTACACCCTTCCTGCACATTCCTAGCTATTTTCCCTATTATCTTTCCTTCTTTGTGCCCCTTTTTCACCACTTTCTTATCAACCCTTTCTTCTTTTCTTTTAAAGAAATGAGTGCGGGGGTAAGTGAGAGTAAGCACTTTTAAGCAGCAGTAACCGGGTCTAAGCCAGTTTGGGCAGGAGTAAGCACTGCCTACACAGATTAAGCAATTTAAAAGCTAACTGAGTATAAGAAACTGTAACCATAAGTTAGCAGTGCTTACCTCTGCACAGATCAACTTACAACTGCTTTAAAGTGCCTTAGTCACTCTGTATCCAATGGCCCATGTTCTGCCCAGCAACAAAATAAACAGTCTCTGCAAGGCTCAAAGCCAGGACCCTGCACACCATAGACAAAGTGATTTACCACTAAGCCATGACAGGTATACATAAAAATCTGATGTTTTCAGAAACATATATTCCAGCCCAGTCATGCAACAGTACAGAGAATGTATACCAACATTTAAATGTGTGTGTGTAAATATATTATCTAAACAGATACAACATATCTTGATATGTATATATATATATATATATATATATATATATATATATATATATATATAGTTAGAAATATATATGAACATATATACATGCAAATGCCTACATCGACACATATATATGCGTACACAGCAAGTTACATATATGTACGCAGATATATATCTATGTATGTATATATGGACATAGTTATATATATGTAAGCAGATATATATATATATATATATATATATATATATATATATATATATATATATATATATATAGGTATATATGGCCATACAACTGTAGGTAGCAATGGTAGATTAACAAAGACATATATGTCTACATGCACCTTTAATGGGGTTGAGAGGCCCCAAACAATATACGTCTTGTATGAATAGGCATACCCCCCACAGTCAAACACATCCTCCCTGCAATACACTACCTAGTGCTGCAGATCCCATAACCAGGACCTGACACGACATGGGCACAAGATGTTAACAGTACTACATCCCACCTGTATGATGCCAGGCTGGTATTGGTAACATATCATGCAGTACAGTCTGCCTCCCATAGGAAAAGTAAAATGTGGAAGCTATCAACATCCCCCAGGATACATATACACAGACACATTTATGCAGATACAGATATACACATATATATATATATATATATATATATATATATATATATATATATATATATATATATATATATATACATATATATGTGACTACACATACATGCGCAGAGATATGTACAGTAAGATACATATGTAGAAGGTGCACACAATATGGATCAGCCACTATGCCTACAGTTAACACCTGAACAAATGGACACTGTATGGCCCAGCCATACAAATGACACTCGTTGCCTGCAACATATACCCACAGAAAGGTCATAGGAAAAAACACCACACACAGGTTTGCAGAAACAGAAAACCTTTATTTGTGTACTATTACACTTCTATATGCCATATCATATAGCTGTCCAGACACTGACATCCATATAAACAGAGCAATGCAACTGTGAAACAGTTACACTAATACAGTAGTGTGGAAAAGTTCGCAACTGTTGCTGTCCAGGCCAAGCCCTTCAAATTGTACAATAGTAGACAGTCTGGGCCACAGGATAGCAAACAATCAAGAGTAAGTAATGCAGATGTATAGTTCAGCAGCCTCTATCTACACTCTGTACAAACACTAGGTCTTAAAGACTTCAGTTGGCCAAATGGGATGAAACTGTTACATAACAAGGCATAACTGACACCATCACAAGCACACTGACAAACAGAACAGTCTGTATGGCAAGAGGCAGTAGGCCTGCATTAACCCAGTTTATGTAAGTAATGTAAATATCGGTGAAATATACGGTACTGTCCATCCAGATACCTTAAGGCAGCTCACCCCTGATACCCCCACATTTTGTAACAGCCTAGGTCATTTATGGTGCATCCCCCCACCTAGAGTCAATAATACAGGGCCATATACCACTGTTACATACACTGGCCTCTGGAGTGCATAAGGGCACATGTATTGTGTAGGTGAAGCCCACACATATATGGCCCCAGCCCCCCAGTATGTGTGGGGGATACAACAGCAGGGGAGTGATGGCAGCAATGGCAGTGTGATATACTCACAGCCCACTACAGAACAACCCCTGACAGCATGTCATATGTGCAATGCTTGGTATGTAGGTGGAGGACAGAGGCTGGAACACAGGCCCATATGTGGAAAACTGTTGCCATACACTAAGCAAGTCACTGGTGTTACAGGATAGTCTACAACATACCCTTAGTCAGGGAATTGATGTTAGAAACATAAATGGATGTAGCCATGTACTGATAGTACTCAACACACACACACACACACACACACACACACACACACACACACACACACACACACACACACACACACACACACACACACACACACACACACACACACACACACACACACACGCTGCCAGTGAAATAACTGACACATTACCTGTGCGGTGGATAGACAAAACATGATAAGCACACCTCTGGCCACCAAGAGGATAGGCCCACAGTTGAGAGCTATACAGACATACTGCATTCCAAGGTAAACTAGTATGTACACAAACACCCTGTAACACCAGTACTATACAAAGCATAACACAACTCTACTCACATTCTGTCTGTAGTTCTGGAACCTCCTACAAACATGTAGCTGACCTGAGTGTGATGATTCTCCTGTAAGAAGTATTGCTCCCTGCTGTCTATAACACTGATGCCCACACAGAGGAAGGATGTCCATCACAAAGGAAATGGAAAGGGACCACGCCCACATATTGTAGGGATTTATAGTAGGTGGTTGCCATGACAGTGGTGATTGGAAGTACTACACAGCAAGCTGCATGCAGTTAGCAAGTGTAGGACACTGATTGGTGCAGAGACCACCACCTGATCAAGTGCATCACCTACTAAAGCCAGGCTGCAATCTACTCAAAACAACTCAATCCACTCACTGGAGAGAGAGGGAGGCAGAAAGCATACGCAAACGCAAAAGCAAACGCAAAAGCAAAAGAAAGGGGAAAAAAATTAAAGCTTATCAAACTAACACCTGAAGACGGAGGCATTTAGCCAGCTGCCATTCATAAAGACATTATTCCCACAATGGGTATGTGAAGTATATGCACATGTAATAGAATGTAATACCTGGTCCATCATAATGGGATAGATGATGTGGAATGAGTTATACATGCCATCAGGTGTTGTTGTAATGATGTTCAACTGAACAACTGCTATGGACAATAGTGTCTGTCCCTGTGGGTAGTGGGCTATAGCTGCTAACTGTGCATGTCAGCACTGACAGACAAGATGTAAGCCATCATAGTGTGTGCTGTGTAATGGTAAGTATGTATATTACGTGGCCAATAGCTGATGGTGGACGTAATGCCATTATGATGGACATGTGGAAGCCACAGCCCACCACTGGCAGGATAATAAGGTGAATCTGTAATGTAGCATGCCGGAATGCCATAGATGTGTAATAGGGTTACCTGCAATCAGGTCCCACATATATCCCACTAATGTCAGGCTGTGTCCATATGTGGCACCTGTCTGTGTTGTAGCACGGGAGAACAGTGCAGCTGTGCAGGAAGGTGTTGTGAGATTGTGGAGCAGATGTCTGAATGTACCCCACATATAGGTATGCATATGTGTACATATGTCACATATATAATATATAAGGATATATACATATATATATATATATATATATATATATATATATATATATATATATATATATATATATATATATATATATATATATCAGCATGTATGTCCAGAAATATACATATACCCATGTGTAGACATATATATATATATATATATATATATATATATATATATATATATATATATATATGTGCACATATATATGACATACACATATATAGATATATACCTATATGCACATGTCTACATATGTGCAGACACACACACAAACATATATGTATGTAAAGACAAGTCCCCTATATCACTACCACAGTGATGTGTGCTATGTGCATGGCAGCAGCACACATAGCAATACACACAGATATCTTCAGCTGACAGTGTGTGCACCATGGATGGGTATGTCACATGTTAGTCCCGTGTTGGCACCACATTGACCCCATCTGTGAAGTATGCAATGGGAATATGGGAAAGTATGGATGGCAGGTACACATGTGGAGGTGGTCAGGATTGGTAGATATAGAGGACAGTCTACAGGGGTGGTATGTGACACGTGGTGGGTAAACACCACATGTGTCACATACCACCCCTGTAGATATAGAGGACAGTCTACAGGGGTGGTATGTGACACATGTGGTGGGTAAACACCATGGATGGTGTGTGTGGTCTGTGATGTGGATGCCCCATGGTCACCAATATGGGCACAATAGGAACAAGCCTCCCACCCACTGCCACTAACAACAGCAGTCCATGTCCTGAAGGTGCCTGGTCTGGAGGCTGAGCAGGAAGAGCATGTTGACCATGTGAATGTGTACTGGGTGCCTCAGACTGATGTAGTACATCCATCATGTGTCTGTGGAGCCCAGTATGGAATGGGCCCTAGACCTGAAGTCAAGGGACAGGAACATGTCTTTGTGTGCCCTAGGCCAACATCCCCTAGGTTGTTCCACCTGATGGTATTGCTGTAAAAGTACATGAGGAGGCCCCAGGTTGGGACACACATGTGATGTGGCTAGGTATCATGGGCAGATGGGTGTGGAGAGGTGGATCAGCTGGCCAATAGAACATATACATGTCATTGTGTCACTGTTATAGAACATTTGTTGGTAGTAATAGTCTATACAATCCCAGTACATGCCCAAAAGCATGCATAGCATCCCCAATAACACAGACTCTCAGATGTGCAGCAATCTCAGAGCAGCCATACCACTGGCATATATGAAACCATAGTGGCCCTGATAATAGCATGCAGTTAAATAGTCTGTAACAGGCCAGCAGTGAGAGTTTTCACATGGGGGACATGGCTACAATCATATAGCAGAAGGTGTGGTACAATACAAAATCTGTCCAAACTGTAGTTAAACTGTAGCCTTACCTAATGAGTTGTGTGTACAGTCCATTGAAGCTGATATGGTGGGGGGGGTGACAGAGATGTGTATTACGAACTGTGGTAACCTTGCCGTATGAGTTGCTCAGACCTGTTTCCATCTTTATGTCTTTCAGCCAAGATGGCACATGCATGGTTGCCCACCTTTTCCAATGCTGAGAATGACGTGGTGATAGCACACATAATCCAGCACTACCTGCTGCTGTTTAGCAGGCACGCACATGAGCAGCAGGAGTGGACCACCCTGTGGAATGACCTACTCCACAGGGTCAATGATGTCGGACTGCAAAACCATAATTATGAGCAGGTCCGGCATCATTGTTCTGACCTGCTTCGCAATGCCCATTGGCATGCTGCTGCTGTTTGGGGGGATCATCTTGCCACAGTGGGGGGCCATGCCATCCATTCCCCCTGACACATGTGGAGGAGCTCTTGGCCAGCCTCATGGCTGCTGCCCGCCTGGACCACCAACAACCACTGGACCCCTTCGTGGAGGTGGGTGTCACTCACACACTGGCTGAGGAGTGTGCAGTTAAGGACACAGGGCACATCAGTAGACCGCTTTTGTGTAAACATCTGCATTCGTACAGGTAGCTCATGCATATCTGACATGTCATAGATATATTGTGTTGCTGCATTGTAGTGATAAACAGTTGTCCAGATGTGGTAGTATTGTGGGAATTTACCGTTGATGTATGGTAGTACTGCACCCAGCCTGTAGCAGTGCCATGGGTGTGGCCACTGACATTGCATCTCTCACCCTCTTATGTAGGTCCCTCTAGGATAACAACAAGGCAGCAGTCTGTAGCTGGTGAGTATGTTTTATGTAGATGCATGCCAACACACTGGGCATGTAATGATGATGGTATATTCCATGCACACTTCTATCACACCTACCCTGAATGCATGCTGTACATGTGCATGTGAAATGCATGGTCTCACAGGGGCGACCATGATGGGGTATTGGAAGGGTATTTCACACACCTGCATGATAACTAACATCCTGTCATTGCGGAATGTGTCCATAGGGAGTAACATACTGTTGGTAGACATGGCCTACAGTAGTGACATGTTCTAAAAAACGCCCATATACAATGCAACATCAGTGTATATACCTGTAGGACAATGCCAACTGCTGCAGAGATACACTATGGCATAAGGCAATACAGTAGTCCAAATTATCAGCTGGGTCTAGGCTGCAACATGTAGAGTTCAGTGTATGGGACACTGCAAGGTGACACAAATGTGTAGAGATTACCTGCCATGCATCTGCATAAAAGCTGAAGGGGGGGTCTCCGCATGACATACCAGTACACTGCAGCAGGGATCCTAAAGATACTAGGAATGGCTCTATCTGCACATAGTCATGTTCAGGACCTGTGGCAGCTGTAACCCTACCCCCACAGCAGCAGTGACAGCATTGTGTGAACACCATGGGATGTGCACATGAGTAGACCTTGCAATCATGCAGAATAGGGGGACATGTGTAGGGAAGACTGAAAATACACTGACAAATGCAGATGGCTCATGCTGGTATACCCCTGCCATGAGCAGTGACTGCTGTAGTACACACAACAAGAGGTGTGATAAACCGTCATGATAAGGGTGTTCACACATATGCCCACATGGTGTGTATGCATTGTGGTCAGCAGCCGCACACCTAACACAATCTGTAGTCACTGCATGTGACAGTACAGGACATATGTCACATACCAGGCTTGTGTACTGGTAAGATATGCAGTGATGTGGTCCCATGGCAGATCAAGGATGTGTGTGTAAAATCAGTAAAGGTTTGTATGCTCCCCATAGCCACTGTATGCTCTGATGGTTGTCAGTGTAAGTGTATTGCAGTGGTCATACATGGTCTGTTGATGTTGACAACTCACCAATGACAACAGTCCACATATCATCCCAGGTATGTGTTGCTGAAAAACATAGGGGCTGTGAGAAGTAAAGCTGACATAACTGACACAGTACTACACATTCTGCAATGGGTTGTACACCTGTGAGTTGTGGTGCACAGTACATGGCAGGGTGTGGAACAGGTGCACATCACTACTGTGTACATGGGTGCAGTGGTATCCAGGGGAAGGGGCATCACCTAATAACACAGCACATGCATCATACACATGTATACTGTTGCTAGCATGGATTGACTATAGCTGAACTGCATGCTGTTCTGTACTATATGTTCTGCATGTTGGCAGATGGGTAATAAGAGGACTGTGTGTACTATCATTGTGCAAGCTCACCTGTATATGTGTGTGTGTGTGTGTGTGTGTGTGTGTGTGTGTGTGTGTGTGCGTGTGTGCGTGTGTGTGTGTGTGTGTGTGTGTGTGTGTGTGCATCCTGGTGGTTAGTTAGTTTGCCTCCAGGGTCACTCTGGTGAAGTGGAGGGAGGTAGATGCATGTGTGTTGCATGTGTGCATGTGTGAGTGTTTGTGTGGCCATGTATGCACATGTGTGATTGTGGGGTGTTCATATGGCTGTACCCCCCTTTGGGATCATGCAGTACATGGACATGGACTGCCACATTACACAACAGGAATACCTGTCATGTTTGTAATCACAGGACAGCAAATAGTATAATATGGTCTGTAGTATGGAACATGCATCCAAAAGGAAGGTAGAATCCAGGTACACACTTAATATTGCAGTCAGCAGAGAGGTCACCTACAGCCCACATATGCAGCTCTACAGATGCATTGGTGAAGTAATAGTCAACACCAAGGAGTGTATCCAAATATTACAGGTGTCACATGGGCTGACAGAGCAGCATATCTGGCATGTACTGAGCATTGCATACACATGACACACCACTGGGAGGTATTATGGATACAACATACTAGCCCACACATATAGGGGCCATGCACATCATTTCCAGACATACAGAGGGTGCATACTGAATGACAGCAGTGAGGCCATGTAAATCCACTACACACAGGTCAGGCAGGTAAAGTAGCAACAGGCCTTGTGTTGTGGCCGCTTGTGTTGAAATTTAGTGGACTGTGATGTTAATGAGTGGTATCAATGTGTGTATGTTAACAACTGTGATGCAGGATGGGGTAACACATGGACATATATGTGGGACTGTCTGTAAAGCCATGGACAGGTAGGTATTACAGAGGTGTGTGTGTGTGTTTGTGTGTGTGTGTGTGTGTGTGTGTGTGTGTGTGTGTGTGTGTGTGTGTGTGTGTGTGTGCGTGTGTGTGTGTGTGTGTGTGTGTGTGTGTGTGTACTGTTAAGCAATTCTGTACAGGTTTTAAAGTGTGTTTATTGTTTACCCCCACAGGTGGGGAGGTGGATCAGGGTCCATCCTGCAGGCAATCTGATGTAGGTGTCCATACAGACACTGATGATGATGATAATAATAATGCTGAGGCACAAGTGGGGTTGTCAGGGGCCAACACAGTGCCATTTGACATCCTCCTTTTAGCCACCCCAACTCTGCACACAGTTTCAGTGCCTATACCCACCCCATCACCAGTGGCCATAACAGAGGGACGGCTGGCATTCAGTGGCAGTGCTCAGGGAAGTGCTGTAACCATGCCTACTGTTTCTGGTCACAGCAGGCATAGCCAGATGCCCGGCAGGCTGTGACATAGGCTTTTTCCCAGGGTGCTCATGGTAGGGCTGCTGGACATCATCCTCCTGGCAGAGGCGACATAGCTGCTACCAGCAGAAGCATGTTTCAGGCTGTAATGGTGGCACAGGCATGTATTGACCATTACACCAGACAGGGCCTTAGGCTGCAGTAGGCTTCTCTTGCATCTGTAAGTGACAACCTCCGTGAACTGTCAAGTGCCATCCGTGCTTATCTGAGCACATGGATAGATGGCATGATGAAATGGTGGCCCTCATTGGCCATGGTGTGTCTGCGCTTCAATGTGTGGTGGGGATGCTTTGACGCCCGTGTGGAAGTAGGTCAGCAACACCATCAGCTGGCAGTCAACATGGACATGCTAGGACACCAAGGGGCTCCTGTAGTTACAGTAGCAGCCCCAGCAGTGCGGGGGTGTGTGCTGTCCACAACACACCACAGCAAGCCACGTGTACATGGTCCTGGCCAGTTCCAGGAGGACCTGGTACCAGTGGACAAATGTCATCAGCAGGTGAGAGTAGCACATTGGGGCCTGTATTGGACATGGCCGCAGAACCCCTGGCAGGCACAGTTCACATGTCCGTGGCCGGAGGCAGTGAACTGCACACTCTGTCAGGTATGGTCTGCAGCTGTCCATAAACACTTGTGTAGGGCAGCCACATGGCAGAACTGTGTGCATGCATACCCACACACTATGCAAACACACCTAGGGCAACCCCATACCTACACACACCACATCACCTCGGACAGTTCCCCAGAGTACACTCCTCACCCACACACATGGTGTCAAATATATGGCCGACCCTCGGCCGCTGGCATACCAACACCACATCCTTTGCATATGATGATACCTGTGCCCCATCCCTGTCATCCATAACATCGATGCAGGGATAGGCTGATATGGTTCTGATGCACACAGTGACTGTACAACAGTGTACTACAGTCCTGCAGTGTAACATGTTGTAGGGAGTAGAGTGTGAGGCATATTTGGCAGGTAGTGTAACCGTCCAGCAATGATGCCTTATAGCTGTTAGTAACACTGGGTGGTTGTGGTCTCTATAATGTTATCCAATTGTGTTGTAGGTGTGCATGTGTCAGCACTAGGATGCCCTGTGCATATGATGATACCTGTGCCCCATCCCTGTCATCCATACCATCCATGCAGGGACAGGCTGATATGGTTCTGATGCACATGGCGGCTGTACATTAGTGTACCACAGTCCTGTAGTGTAAAATGTTGTAGGGAGTAGAGTGTGAGGCATATTTGGCAGGTAGTATAGCTGTCCAGCAATGATGCATTATAGCTGTTAGTAGCACTGATCGCAGTCACTATAATGCTATCCATGTGTGTTGTAGGTTTACCTGTGTCAGCATGAGGATGGTCTGCAGTCATATTGCACAACGGAGTATGTCACTGTGCTGACACCATAACTGTGACATATCTAGGGTACAGTCAAACACATTTCACAGGTTACTATACCGGTTATTGCCTGTGCCACATGGACAGGTGGCCCACTGAGCTGTGTATACACTGATGTAGACCCATCCACATACACGCACAGTGTTACTTGCCAACACTGGGACTAGATCCATACCTAACTATGTTGTGATACTGACGTGTGTGGCTTACAATGCACACACCACATAGATTAAGGTTAGGTGTGTCCCAGTTTACATGTTACATGCAGAACATCCCTGGCATGTACAGTATGCTAATGGGGGATGTAATGTGTGTATTTGGATGATACGTAGTGTGTCATACTGTCATATACACATTTGCAGACACATAACAGCCAGACATACATCTGAGATACCAAGGCCTATCGCTGCTAACTACCTTGACTGTGTCTCCAATGTGTAACAGGTAGGCTGCACACATCACATGCATAACTGGTTTGGATTATGGTAACAGTTACTTGTATGATTGATGGTGACAGTGGTAACCATAATGTGGTACGTGGGACATATACCTGGTGTACCTTGGTGTAATAACAGTGTAAACAGCATCCACATCCCCCACTGGATATTGTACTCCCTGAAACCCATGATGACACTCTGCCATACCCACCATCACACATTAACCATGACTGCGATACAACCCGTAGCATACCCCAACATTGGTACTAGAGGGATATGCATCTTATGCACATGTCACATGTCTAGTAGGGCGCCAATCAAGCGTAGGTTGCCTGTACATATTCCAGCTGGATACCTGCCATCTGCACATTTGTACAGGGACTGACAGTCATCAGCTTGGCAGGTAGCTATGCAGTAGCATGAGTGCATTGACAGACCAGTAAAGGGTATATACTGTGACACAGTTCACACACCAGGGTTACACAACAGAGAGGCGTTGGTGTCCAGCCATGCTTGCAGGTGTGCCTGTTGTCAGTACTACAATAAGCACTTTGCTCTTGCCTGGGTTAGCACTGTCAACAGTAGTACTGCCATGATACACTACATGCCAGTGTGATAGCATGTACCCTGGTCTACTACACCTGTATGTCACACATTCACATGGATAAAAGTGCTGTACAGGCCTCATATATGTCTGTCTCCCACACAGACACTCATACCCCTTGCTACTGTAATGACAGCACATAGGTGCATGTATTGTACATGGCATTACATACACTTATTACAGGTTATCAGGTGTCCTGGTCACCAGGGTTAAGCTATGCTTAGCAAGTATCAACATTGCTGCAATATAACAGCTAAGCTGATTTGCACACTGGTAAGTGCTGCCTACACTGTATAAGTGCCCGTACGTTTACCCATATCTTGGCACTGCTTAGCTTCATGCAAACCCATGCAAACCCACCTAAAGCTGCTCAAAACTGCCTTAACCACTCTGTATCCGACAGTCTTTGTTCTGCTCAGCAACAAAATGAACAGCCCTTGCACCCAGGACCCTTTACACTGAAGTCACAACACTTAACCACTACGCCATGACCACCGTGGAGACAGCTGTTGTTTTACCAATATAGCTGTCAATATACATATTGAGTAGTGTTGTACAACCCCCTTTAGTTTCTAATTTGTGTAGTCCTTGTTATTAATATGACTGTTTCATCACATATGTTGTTTTATCATTATGTGCACATAGCAGATACATACGGTGAGATACATGTGGGAGGGTATACACAGTCGTGACATTTACTCATGACAGGAATATGGTTGTATGCATATCATAGGTGTATATATGTCTACATGTACGTACACATGTATACTCATACATATGTCTGTATACACATCTGTATAGTGCTACATATATATGGCCATGTGTACATCTCTTCATATGTACATATGTGTGTGTATATATATATATATATATATATATATATATATATATATATATATATGGTTTACTGTCAATTAGTCGATCGCAACTTGTGGGATTTACAAAATGTCGAGAGAGCTGTAGGCCGACTCAAAACATTGACACAAAAAATGTCAGAACTTACATCAGCAAATGCAATACAGCATTTGATGTTGTGAATTCCGACATTCCAAGCCAGATCGCACTATAGTGGGGAACAGGAAATGTACCCTTACCCTCACTGTAGTGCGATCTTGGAATTTGTATGTATAAGTAGGGGGGGGTGGGGGGCGAAGTCCCCACATGGGGGGTGCAGGGGGGCTTGCCCCACTGCAAACATGTAATGTAGTGTGGCAACTTTGACAGGCAGACAGTCTGGGAGTCTGCTTCTTGTTCGAAAAAGTCGATATCGACATTTTCAGACATCTGGTTCGACATTTCCGTTAGTCGATGTTGGCAAACTGACATTTCGATTCGACAACATGACTATTCAACTGTGTTACAGTCGACAAATTGACAGTAAACCATATATATATATATATATATATATATATATATATATATATATATGTATATATTAGTCCAATATAAAATTCTACCCAGCAGGTTAACAGGTCCCATTGTGATAGAAAAATAAAGCAGCAAGAAACAGCAATCGTACACTGAAGCAGAACTCGAGATACCATCCAATAAAAGTAAAAAACACATTTATTTATAGGTAAGCGCTTTCACCACATATCATGGCTTCATCTGACTCATAATCCGGACAATACCAAGAAAGGAGGTGGGGTATCCATATTCATCAAAGACACCCACACCTCAAGACTGGTGGCAACGCACGATGCATCGGAGACCATCCAGGTGCAATTAACCATAGGCAAGACTGCTCTACAAATTGTAGCATGTTACAGGCCACCCTCACAAACTCAGGAACCTCACATGGCCTTCCTGAAAACACTAGAGGGGATAAATGTATCACCAAACACCATCATACTAGGTGACTTCAATTACCCTAATATAGACTGGGAACACTACTCAAGCCCAAACACCCTAGCCCAAAAGTTCCTGGAATTCATAAACTCAAATGCCATGGAACAACTAGTCACCATCCCCACAAGAGGAGAAAACATACTTGATCTCATCATCACGAACATGGGAGCACAATGTTCAACACCGGAAGTATACCCTCACTGGTGAGATCAGATCACAAACTAATCTCACTGGAGGTCCTCATCCCACCCCACCTGAAATAAAAAGACCACAGTAAAGAACTTCTCGAAGCCGACTTCACACTTCTAAAGACTAGTGTGGTCTCCTTTAAGGCCCCGAGCCGGCAGAAAACAGTACTCAAGCCGCTGAATCACTTACAAATGCCTTCTACCAGCACCTGCAGGACTGCATGGATAAGGCAATCCCAAGCAAAACAAAGACTCTTTGTACCAAAGGCAAGCGTCCAGTCTGGTGGACCCCAGCCATAAACAAACTCTACAACAAAGGAGGAAGCTACTACAAGATAGAGCAAAATCCTTAAAAGGTAAGACACCCTTGATCACTATAAGTAAAAACTAAGAGCTCTCATAAAATCATCCAAAGCAAATTTTGAGAGAAAATAGCTAAAGACTCAAAAGACAATCATAAGGCCTTCTTTAGCTATGTTAGAAACCTGGGAGGAAACTCCCAGATATGCTCAGAACTAGTTCAAAATGATGTGAAGATTACTGATCCTACAGACATTGCCAACATACTGGCTGACAGGTTCAGTGCAAACTTCTCCCCTCCCCAAAGGAGAGATAGCTATACCAAGCGATTGCAGCCCCCAAACATCTCCAACGCCCAAGTGAGAACTGCTCTCTCCAAAGCAAAAAGCACAGCATCCATGGGACCTGATGGTGTCCCCGGCTGTGTGCTCCACGAACTCAACGAGGAATTAAACCCACAGCTAGGACAGCTGTTTAATCATAGTCTTACCTCTGGATACGCACCCAGGGTGGCGCACTGCAACTGTGGTCCCACTTCACAAAGGCGGTGCCTCCACCGACCCTGGAAATTACCGCCCATTAGCTTGACAAGCCTTATCTGCAAAGCCATGGAGAGGATCATAATGGACCTCATAAATAAAGACATAGGGAATTTGCAGACTTTGGATCCATCCCAGTTTGGCTTTGTCAAAGGCAGATCATGCCTTCTAAACTTGGTTGACTTTTTCGAAACAGTCACCAAAGCCATTGATGAGGAAAGGCAGTCCATACAGCCTACCTCGATCTGGCGAATGCCTTTGATACAATACCCCACTCGGGTATCATTGAAAAACTCATCAGCTTAAATGTTAACCCATACATCACAAGATGGGTTGCAAACTGGCTGAGTGACAGAACCCACAGGGTCAGAGTTGCTGGCGCCATGTCAGACTCAAAGCCTGTCACAAGTGGTGTACCACAGGGCTCAGTCCTGGGCCCACTCTTGTTTGGCATCTACTTTTCCGAAGTACAAGCAAACACAGGAGGGTTATGGCTGACAAAGTTTGCAGATGACTGCAAACTGGGCGCCATAGTAAAAAACACATCTGACACAGATATCCTTCAGAAGGGTCTCACAGAAACGGATAACTGGTGCCAGAGTCATGGCCTAAAGTTAAATGCCAAAAAATGCATAGTCATACCCTTCGAAAAAACAAGGTTACCCCTAGCTACCAAATAGGTGGCAATCCACTGAGCACAGAAGAAGTTATCAGGGACCTGGGGACCCAGGTTGATAGTAGTCTGTCATTCGACACCCATGTAGCTAACGTAGTTAGGAAGACCTTCTACATTGCCCACCTTATCATGAAGGGATTCTCATCTAGATCAAGGGAGGTCATAGTCTCCCTATACTCATCACTCATCAGACCAATGATTGAGTACAATGCCCCATTCGGAATGTATCTGACCCGACACTTGCAGCAGCTGGAGAGGCCACAAAAGTTCCTCACCAAAAGGATAAAGGGTCTCAAACATCTGTCCTATGCTGCCCGACTGAAAGAACTCCAGCTCTATTCAGTCGCCACGCTTGCTCAGAGGTGACCTTTGCCTAGCATACAAGGCCATGTCAAACCCAGATTTGATGAATATGCTTCACCTCAAAAAATCTAGATCCGTCAGAGTCACAAGGGCAGGAGACTTAAACCTCGACACGGCTATTAATAGGACGTGCTGGAGGGATAGATTCATCACCCAAAGACTCCCTATGCTGTGGAATAAAATCCCGGTATATGTGAGGCAGAGCACCTCGCTGGCCTTGTTCAAGAGAAATCTTGACCAATGGATGGGAGATCGCAGATATACCCCAGGGATTACCTCAGTGTCACTGCTCAACAGAGGCACAGCAAAATAATGGGTATAGTTCCCCATACTAAAGGGGTGGCGTAAGCCACAAAACTATGGGCTAGGCTTGTAAATGCCCTCGGGCAGATAGCCTAGTATGAACCTATGAACCTATGAACCTAAAAACAAACAAATTTATATGTAACACCTCCCACTCATTAAATTCAAACCTTACATTCAGCAAATCATTTTACAACAAATTTATGGGGTATATTAGTTAATGGATTGCTGCTATGCAAATGGGCATACATTCATGGTTAATGTTATAAAGTTATATATGGGCATAGATTCAGGGTATGTATGTCATCTGGACTTGGACCATTTGTTAAATATCCCCATTCGTTGTGTTTTATGGGGAAGGATAGAACGTAGTATTAAGCATATAACTTTTAAACGGCTATTTACATAGCTGCAATTGAACAAACAGATATAGCATAATGACATCACCTAGCTAGCGCATTTGTGCACAACTGATAGAGTGAGTGCTATCATATAAACACATAGTGGATATGTACAACAAATGGAAGCCTTCTACTTATTATTATTGTTCGTTAAATGGATCTTAGTATTGGTGCTGGTTGGAGGACATGACCATGCTTATAATAAGGTGTAGTTTTTAACTTATTTTATTATGGTAAGGAACAAGCGGGATGTTTATCTAATACAACTTATGCCTTTTATTGAAGGGCTAGAAAGTAATTTTGCTTGGAATACAAAGTTTCATTTCAGCAATGTGCTGTTAATATTTTAAAAGCACTGAGATCTAATAATATAGCTTGGGTTGTAAGCCTGTGGTTTGTATTAACTGATTTAGAAAGTACATTTAATTACACTAGTTTATAATAATATATAAGTGAGCAGGCTACATAACTTAGGACTTGAACATGAAATGTGTGCCCTATTGCATTAAGGTTTATTTTTATGGCAAATCTTTTACTGTTGCGATGCTATATATGAGAAGGCAGTTTGCTAATCTGATTGGTGTTTTAAACTGCATAAGGGCAGAATTCATGGCTTTCCTTAATTAGGGGACGTTTATGTTGTAAAATGATTTGCTAAATGTAAAGTTTGAATTTAATGAGTGGGAGGTGTTACATATAAATTTGTTTTTTATGAGTTTTTGTTTGTATATAGTCTGATGAAGCCACGGTATGTGGTGAAAGTGCTCACCTATAAATAAATGTGTTTTTGACTTTAATTGGATGGTATCTCGAGTCGTGCTTCAGTGTACCATTGCTGTTTTTTCCTGCTATATCTGTATATATTCATATGTGTATATGTAGCTTTACATATATGTATATATAGATATGTGTGTACATAGCTATATATGTATGCACATCCTATGTGTACAGATATGCCTAGTTATGTTGGTATGTATATTTATATATATATATATATATATATATATATATATATATATATATATATAGATAGATAGATATCACTTACTATATGTGTATACATATCTATTCTGATATACCTACTATTGTCAATTTATCTGTAGATAGCCATATGCATATGTGCATATGTATCACTATCTGTATATGCGTAGACATATATTGCTCTATATATGTATATATCCGGGTGTGTATATGTAAATCTATGTACATATACATACCCATCTATATATGTCGATATGTATATGTGTAATTATATATATAGATATCTGGATAATTATATGCATATATATATTTACCATATGTCATGAACATGGAGTTTAGCCCTACCCCAGCCCCTATTGTCCAAACTTCGTAGTGCAAGGGGATGTCAGGTATGTATAGCAGGTATATTAGTAGACTATTGCTACTGTAATTGGGATTGTCTTCACAGACATGGTGTGTGTGGGAGGTCACATCTGCTTTTCACATGTGTGCCATTGGCTACTGACAGACATCCTAAGGACATCATAGTATAGTACTGCTGCTAGCACGTAATGCCCCTGTAGACTGCAGCAGAGATATTGGCCAATTTATGTGGACATTCTGACACACTCTGTACAGTCTAGAGTTATACACAGAACCCCTTAGTGCAATACATGTGGACCATGCCTGACAATATGGATGTTAACAGCCATGTAGATGGGCATAACACATAACAACTTGAATACATTTGCCACCATAGGTTATACATTCACACACCCCTGTCTGTCCTGACACATAATAACTGTGGTACAGTGGTGGCATGGCCACATACTACCCACTAGATATTGATGCACATCTGTACAGCATCCCACTGCTCTGTCTGACATAAATGACTGTTAAGGGAGGCCCAGCAGCAGTACATCTGGCAAGTATCTGGACATGACATCTCACTGGGTAAGTACACTAAGCTGCTAGGCATGTAACAATGCACTTTGCAAGCTGCAGACAGACTGGCTCAACACTGGCCTACAACTCCTATGGGGGAATGCACATGTACCTGCATATATAGCAGGCTCTACAGGCATGTCACAGCACAGGGTAAGATACACCTGTGTGAAAGTGCATAACCACAATCAATGTGAACACAGCCACAGCCACATATGGTAAGCTAGCAAAATATTACAGTATATGGACTATCTGCTCAACACCATCCTCATATGTGCCACTCACAGACTAACCCTACATATACTCAGCTGCTACAGTGTTTGGTCTGATGCCTGTCTGTGGTATGGGACATGTGTGTGTATGGTCCTACAAACATGTAAGCTAATACGGTAACATACAGTGGAGCAGCATGTAACATCAGACAGGATGGGACCAAGAACAATGACATCTACCACAGTCTGTACACAGGCCAAAGTACATATTAACAATACACACACTATCAACATTCAGCATAAGTACACAAACCTCAGTACTGTACAAATAACCACAGAATGTCCAGGTTATGTCATCAAATATAACCCCTACTTTACATAACATGTGTAGCAGTCTGATATCTCACTGGCTTGTTATCAGATATGATGACACTAATTATGGTGTACAACACATATGCACCTCATAATGCATGGCATATGTACAAAGGTTGACAGAGTTGTGGCTGGAAGCACATACACAGGGCCAATATTGACATGTTGCGGTGATAACCTCATACATTTACTGTTGTAACAGGGTTTGTTGCAACATATGTCCTATGAGGGATATGAAGTCAGTATCTGTCACGGTTTTCACCATCTACAGACTGCAGTCCTCACTGTACCTACTGCAGTTCACAGATAGATGCTCTGTGGGTAACACATAACACCAAAGGTACAACATACTGCCCAGTCTGCAGATGACCCTACAGATGGGGATTCCTCATAAACTTAGAACTGACATGGCAGGTATTAAAACATGTAGGACAGCCATATCCACACACACACACACACACACACACACACACACACACACACACACACACACACACACACACACACACACACACACACACTGTTAAACCAACATTACTCCAAATGCAGTCTAGCAGTACTTACAGTCTGTATTCAGGTCAGGCACATCCCCCTCCTGTGTGTTGCCCTGTTTCCACAGTGTATGTTGTTAGAAGTAAATACCTAATCCATCTGAGATGCTGTTTGCCAAACAACAGATTTAGTTCCTGCTCACAGTGAATGAAAAGGGCCAACACCAACATGATGTTCCTAGATATTGGAGTGTGTTTCCATGCAATTGGCTATGGGAATGTTTCCACAGCTATTCCACATGCAGTCAGTTAGGGAAGGGCTGCAATTTGTGCAGAGGCCATCAGCTGATCATGAGCATGACTTAAAATACACATGCTGCTGCCTAAGCAAAGCAGGTGTAGGTCTCCACATCTACCAGAGAGGGAGGGAGAGAGGTAGACAGAGGCAAAGACAAGTCAGGGAGGGGTGAGAGAGTAAAACTTAAGCATGTTTGTGTCACACACCTACCAGCACAGGGTATCAAACCCCTGATGACTATGTAGTGCTATCAAATTTCTACACAATTATTGGATGCGCCACATAGGTTACATGCTGTGGAGCCCTCAGAACGTATATGTGATGGTGAGTGACATCTGCAACAGAGATATGGTAGCTATACAGTAGGCGTAGTACATGTGCCTGTCCACATGAACAGGTGCCAGTGACAACACAGCCACATTCTCACAGGGATGCACACACATTGACACACTTGGCAGGGTCAGGAATACAACCCAATACTAGTGAGATTGCCACAACACATTACTGTGCAGGTATCACATGCACCACAGGGGTCATACAGAGGTTATATGGGCAAAGGGTATGGGGAGGTGTCTGACATCAGACAGCATGTTGCAGTATGCCAATAGGGGTTGTAGTGAGCATGAATGTGAACATATGCATCATACAACACACACACACACAGACACACGGAGCCAGTACTGACATGCATAGGTGCATTGATTCACGGGTGTGTAGTGGTGAACTGTGCCTGATGGCTATACAAGGCTAAGTGATGGCTACACCTTGGCATCAGACCACATGACGATGGTCTGCATTGTGCCTCAGGGGTGTAGATTTTGGAATTGTCCACACAGGTGTGTATTTATTCACCATCCAGTCACCTGGGTGATTAATGCATGTGGGCAATGCTGTGCATTGCTTGCCATGTATGTTTTCCTTAGTCCATGATATGGATGGTGGCTGTGATGTGCACACCTCCCACATGCATGTACAGTGACATGTGGAACTGTACCAGGGATGTCTGGCCCTTGTTGTGTACACAGATTGTCATCAGATGTGCCAGTCTTGGCACCATGTTGCAGGAACTGGTAATGGACAGCAGATCTACCCTGCACTTACATTGATAGCATGCTAATGGCATTCCCTGGTGTCAGTGACATCTGTCCATACAGGGCATGTTTTCAGGCATGGTATGTTCTTTGTGGGTCTCATTTAAATGCGCCACAGGTGTTGCAGGTGTCCAGTGGGAAACATGGGGAAGGTGCACTATCTGCATGTATGTGTGATTGGACAGATGGACAGGTTGCCATGCCCTCTGTAGGCAGTGTACTACCAAGAAAGCGGCTGTTGCCTATACATGTGTGTGTGTGTGTGTGTGTGTGTGTGTGTATGAGGCATGGGTTGAGAGTGTTGTCTGGCTAATACTAGGGTTGCTAACTTTGTTTGACTGGCCTTGATGTCACATGTATGGATATGGATTTGCACCCCAGCCTCTCGGCTGTGTCACATCTGTTATCTCTGTATGGTGGACATTGTGAAATACTAGGGCCACCATATAAGAAATTTGCAAAATCCTATCTACATTGGACCCAGTTGCTACACACTCACGACCACCACACAGACATACACACATGTCATGTCTGGGATTAGAACTCCTACCTAACTATTTTATTACACTACATCAGTACACAGTCATAGTACATGCCACGGAGATTAATGGAGTACTCTGTCCCCAAAGGTGTATTTCATATTAGATGACATGAGCAGGCTTTCCAAAGTAGGGTATTCGAATTGTAGTGAGTGTGGCTAGGCTAAAATGCACTGCTCCCTACACAGACATTGAGACACACACAAAACATCCACAACCAACATGTGCGGGTATAAAACCTGTAACAGAGGTCTGTATCACACTACTGCATGAAGCTGTTATAGGATGCCCCATGGGGATTACTGGAGAACTTCTTCCCCAAAGGTGTATTTCACAGTGAATGATATCAGCAGGATTGCCAAAGTAGGGCATTTGAATTGTAGTGAGTGTGACTAGCCAAAAATGCATTGCTCCCTACACAGACATTGAAACACACACACAACATCCAGAACTGCCATGGGTGGGAATAGAACCATACCAGAGTTTTATATCACACTACAGCAGTACACAGTTATGGCACGTGCTATAGAGATTACTGAGCTATATCCTTCCCAGAGGTGTATTTATAGGTGGAGGACAGCAGCTGCCTTACCAAAGCATAGCATTCGAATTGTATGTAGTGTGACTACCCTAAAAAGCATTGCTCTCTACACAGACAGACACACACTTACCATGTCTGGGATTAGAACATCTACCTAACTAATTTATCATACTACAGCAGTATAGAGTTATAGGATGCGCTACAGAGATTACTGGACTACAGCCTTCCCAGATATGTATTTCAAGGTGGATGACATCAGCAGCCTTACCAAAGTACTGACTGGATCCTTACTAACTCCCCCCTGCAAACCTACCAAACTGGCATCCTTCCAGATGACATTAGTGATCACTCCCTCACCTACGTCATTAGAGCTAAAACTAACCTAAACATTCCTACCACTCACAGAACACTATACTCCAAAAAACAATTTATTCCTGAACAGTTTCAAACAGAACTTTCACAATACAACTGGACCCCTCTAAAACACCTCACACTCAACAAGGCTGTTGAATACTTCAATTCAGCATTCCTTGCAATCCTAAATCAACATGCCCCAAGTCGCACTATTAGAACAAAGACTAAGACAGCACCCTGGCTAACCTCTAATACTAAACATAAAATTATTCTCAGAAATAAATCTTGGAATTAATGGCGTTCCTCTAGAAACCCAACAGATCATCAAACCTTTAGAGAGCTCAGAAACAGTACCAAAAAAGCCATCCTAACAGATAAAAAGAATTTTTACTTTGAACTGCAGCAATCCACCAAAAAAGAACCAAAAAAATTCTGGTCTACTATTAACAATCTAATTACCCCAGGCAAATTAGTTATACCCAATCCACAGGACTCAGACCCCGAAGATCCCACTTTAATAGCCAATAACTTCAATACTTTCTTTACTACTTCCATACAAAGTCTAGCTAACCACCTATCTCCTGATACTTCTCAACTGCTCTTAAGTAGCTTCAATGACTCTCTTCCTCCCCTTCAACTACAACCTATACCCACCTCCTATATACAATCTCTTTTACACAAACTTAAACCCACTACCCCCTCAGCAGACAAGCTTCCTGCTGAATTCCTGCAAGTAGCAGCTAAAGCTGTTGCCTATCCTGTCTCTATCCTAATAAACAGATCCATAAAAGAAAGTACTTTCCCAGCAATCTGGAAAATATCATACATCATACCCTTACACAAAGGAGGTAAATCTACTGACCTTTCTAACTTTCGCCCTATCGCACTATTATCTCCTCTAGCGAAAATTATGGAAAAATGTATACACAAACAACTACTTAACCATCTCCTCCTTAACAACCTACTAGCTGACACTCAACATGGATTTAGGCCTTCACATAGTACTACCACTGCACTACTTTCTTTCACCAACACTATCAACTGTAACCGTAATAACAACAAACTAACCTCTTCTCTTTTCCTAGACCTGTCAAAAGCCTTCGATATGGTAAACCATACACTTCTTCTACACATACTTAAATCCCTTGCCTTGGATTACTCTTCTTTAACCTGGCTTTCATCCTATCTTGAAGACCAACATCAAGCAGTACTCTGGAAAAATTCTCTATCTACTCTACTACCTATCTCTTTAGGAGTACCACAAGGATCTATACTAGGCCCACTTTTATTCTCCATCTTTATTAATGATCTCCAATCATCTATCCAAAACACTACCTGCATACAATATGCAGATGATTCCACCATAATTTGTACAGCTTCCTCTCAAACAGAATTCCAGTCCCTTACACAAGCAACCTTTTCAACCGTTGAACAATGGTTCTCAAAAAGATGTCTTCTCCTCAACCCCAATAAAACAAAACTATTACTTTTTTCACCTACACACAAATCTACTCAACTAAATTTTACTATCACTGCAAGTGATAATTCCCACATTTCCCCCGACTCCACTACAAAACTGCTTGGTGTTACTATTGATAATAATCTTAGCTTTGATCATCACATTAATAACACAATAAAAGCAGTTAATAAAAAGATTGGTTCACTGTACAGAATCAAACCCTTCCTTACACCTGAGGCACGGACTACCTTAGCACAATCACATCTTATCTCTACCCTTCTGTATGCTTCCTCTATCTACACTAATATCTCTAAAGGTAACCTTAGGAAACTGTCTACATCTTACCACAACATAGCTCGATTTGCCACTGCATCTCAATATAGAACTCACCACTGCCTAAACTTAAAACAACTACACTGGCTGGAACTTCCTAACAAGATTATCTATCAACAACTCTTAATAGCACATAAAATTTTATATCAACCCTCAAAAACACCAGCTCTTAGCAACCTCTTGACTCCCTATAATAATTTAAAACAACTACGCTCCTCCCAAAAGCTACAAGTTAACACTACCAGAATTACAAACTCTGCAGGGAACTGCCTTTTCTCCAACTCAGTTGGCAAAATATGGAATAACTTTCCCTTACATATCTCCTCTCTAGCCACTTTTCCTTTCTTTAAGAAACAACTTCTTTCACATCTGAACAATTTCTGGCTCTGCTCTTGTACCAATCCAGACTAACCTACTTTCATCTTTCTACTATCTTTGTATTTATTTAACACTGCAATCTTTCTCTCTAATCACAAATAACTTTATGATTCTATTGTTACTACTGTTGTAAAAAAAAAAAAAAAAAAAAAAAAAAAATATTTTCTTGTTTTAATTACATAATTGGTATTACATAGTTGGTATTATTTGTTTTTTGTTAGATTTGCATTACCTGACCTGAACTAATATCTTTGTATTTTTGCTCTTTGCCTATGTCATAAGTGATTATTTTACATGTATTTCTATAACCATGCTTTAATCTGTGGAGCTTTTCTCCCCGGGCCTCCACTGAAAATGGACATCGATCCAGCTGGACTAGCCCGGTCAACAAATGTAAAATAAATAAATAAATAAATAGAGCATTTCAATTGTAGGGAGTGTGACTACCCTAAAAGGCATTGCTGTCTACACAGGCAGACAGACACATACTTTCCAAGGCAAGGATTAGAATTCCTCCCTAACTACTTTATCACACTACAGCAGTACTCAGGCATGGCACGAGCTATGGACATTACTGGGCTGCAATTTTCCCAGAGATGTATTTCTAGGTGGATGACATCAGCAGCCTTACCAAAGTAGAGCATTTCAGTTGTAGGGACTATGACTACCCTAAAAAGCATTGCTCTCTACACAGACAGACACACACACACACACACACACACACACACACACACACACACACACACTTGCTAAGGTTGGGATTAGAACTCACACTACAGCAAGACGCAGTTATGGTGTGCACTATGGAGATTACTAGGATACAACCTTCCCAGAGATGTATTTCTAGGTGGATGACATCAGCAGCCTTACCAAAGTAGATCATTTCAATTCTAGGTAGTGTGACTACCCTGAAAAGCATTGCTTTCTACACAGACAGACACACACACACACTTGCCAAGACTGGGATTAGAACTACTTCCTAATTATTTTATCACACTACAGCAGTGCACCATTATGGCACATGCTACAGAGATTACTGTGATGCAACCTTCTCAGAGTTGTATTTCTAGGTGGATGACATCAGCAGCCTTACCAGAGTAGAGCATTTCAATTGTAGGGAGTGTGACTACCCTAAAAAGCATTACTATCTACACAGATAGAGACAGACAGACACTCACACCCACAGTTGCCATGTCTGGGATTTGAACTCCTACCTAATTATTTTATCACACTACAGCAGTACAAATGTATGGGATGCACCACAGAGATTACTGGGCTACATCTCTCCCAAAGGTGTATTTCACAGTGGATGACCTCAGCAGGCTTGTCATAGTAGGGCTATGGGGAGGGCAGTGTGTTTGCATGGGCCATAACCCATTCATCTAGAGGTTGACACGCCACATGCGGGCACACACAAAGTCATATTTCACAGGTATGTGTATACAGCTGCTAGATGACTATGACCTTGTACAGTCATGTTGAACAGCAAGCATGTGCACCACATAGTCTGTAATGCTGACAGATACTGGTGGCTAGTATCTGCAGTGAGTGACATCTGAATCTCATATGGTTGGGGCCCTTTGACTGTGTGCTGGATGGGACAGGCCTGGATGGCTCCTTGTCACAGTCTCCCTCTTCCACACAACTGTGTATGTCTATCTTTGGCTTATTATAGTGTGTTGTCTTTACATATGTCTGTATTCCTATCCACTGTGTGTGCAAGCCATGAGTGGTGCATACTGACGAGTGTCTGCACTAACAGCTGCGACTACCAGATATGTCTGGTCCACTGGTGTTTGCAGACATGGTCTTCATGTGTTAAATTGTGTGAGCATGCCCAGTATGACCTTTCAGTATGTTGTTGACTGACATTACCTTCATTTCTCAAAGTGTGTGAGCATGACCAGTATGCCCATCTGTATTTAATGTGTGGATCGAGTCCAGGTAGTTTGTACTGCAGTGCTGACCTTTGTGTTGTACATCAACAGGTGGCATGCTGTTTCTGCAGGGTATCCATCGAGAATTTGGCATTGACTGTTACTACATTTCTGCATGGGATGGGGGGGGGGCTCACCTGACTATTTCTACATTTTTACACAGGATTAGGGGGGGGTACACCTGACTGTTACTACATTTCTACATAGGATGGTGGGCACACCTGACCTTTTCTACATTTCTATACAGAATTAGGGGGCACATCTGACTGCTATTATGTTAGTACGTAGGTTGGGGGGGGCTCACCTGACTATTTCTACATTTCTACACAGGATTGGGGGGGCACATCTGACTGTTACTGCATTTCTACATAGGATGGGGGGCACACCTGACTTTTTCTACATTTCTACACAGGATTGGGGTGGGCACACCTGACTGTTATTATGCTGCTATGTAGGATGGGGAGGCTCACCTGACTATTTCTACATTTCTACACAGGATTGAGGGGAGCACACCTGACTGTTACTACATTTCTATGTAGGACGGGGGAAACACCTGACTATTTCTACATTTCTACACAGGATTGGGGGGAGCACACATGACTGTTATTACATTACTATGTAGGGTGGGGGGGCACACCTGTCTATTTCTACATTTCTACACAGGATGGGGGGGCACACCTGACTATTATTACATTACTATGTAGGATGGGGGGGGCACACTTATCTATTTCTACATTTCTACACAGGATTGGGGGTGCACACCTGACTGTTATTACATTACTACATAGGATGGGGGGCACACTTGACACTTGTACACGTTTGCTATGACTGTACTGGTATGTTAGGTACTCCATTTCATTCTGTATTCTTACCTATCATGCTGACTAGAGGCATATCAGTGTACTACAGATCATAGCTTTGGTTGCCCTACATATTAGTGTCTGACTCCCTACCCTTCAGAACTAACATCCCACTGCCTGACCTGCTGTAGTCTGTCTGTGTAGGCCTGGGGGGTTAACCATGGCCATCATTCAGGGGCCATAGCACAGGCTCTGTTTGGGTTTGTCTACACCCATCCTGCTGGCTGAGACTGTTGTTGGGTACATGAACCGTCCTGACTGGCATGTGTGAGTCATATGGGCAAAGTCCAGGAAGCAGGTGTAGAACAGCTAAACTTACTGGTGAACCAACACAGAATTAAATCCAGTAACAAAAAGGCGCAGCACGACCATCCATGTAAAACAAAGTTTATTACGTCAAGCTTTCAAGTTGAAACTATTTTTGAAGAATGAATCAGTACATTAAAACCACAGAATAAATATAGAACACTAGCCAATCACATAACATATCTCATAAACACATTATATAATTATACAATTTACATAATTAATATAGTTGACTAAGCCTAGTTCACTAAAAAACTTCTTAAAAACAATGGTCATCTTAACAAATTTCTTTACTGCCTAAAAAGCTCCACAGGAAAACTGTAATACTCTAACTAACATATGCTTACATTAGTATGTAGGGTGGGGGGGCTCACCTGACTATTTTTACATTTCTACACAGGATTGGGGTGGGCACACCTGTCTGTTATTACGTTACTATGTAGGATTGGGGGGGGGGCTCACCTGACTATTTCTACAGCTCTACACATGATGGGGGGGGACTCCTGACTGTTACTACATTTTTGCATAGGATGGGGGCACACCTATTTCTACATTTCTACACAGGATTGAGGGTCACACCTGACTGTTATTACATTTCTCCATAGGATGGGGGGCACACCTGACTATTTCTACATTTCTACACAGGATTGAGGGGCACACCTGACTGTTATTACATTACTATGCAGGGTGGGGGGGGCACACCTGTCTATTTCTACATTTCTACACAGGATGGGGGGGGCACACCTGACTGTTATTACATTACTGTGTAGGATGGGGGGGGGGGCACACCTATCTATTTCTACATTTCTACACAGGATTGGGGGGGGCACACCTGACTGTTATTACTTTACTACGTAGGATGGGGGGGGGCACACATGACCCTTGTACACATTTGCTATGACTGTACTGGTATGTCAGCTACTCTATTTCATTCTGTATTCTTATCTATCATGCTAACTAGAGGCATACCAGTGTACTACAGATTGTAGCTTTGGTTGCCCTACATATTAGTGTCTGACTTCCTACCCTTCAGAACTAACATCCCACTGCCTAACCTGCTATAGTCTGTCTGTGTAGGCCTGGGGGGGGGGGGTTGACCATCGCCATCATTCAGGGGCCATAGCAACAGGCTCTGTTTGGGTTTGTCTACACCTGTCCTACTGGCTGAGACTGTTGTTGGGTATGTGAACCTCTCTGCCTGGCGTGTGTGAGTCATATGGATATACATGTCACTCAGCACATTTCCTGCAGTGGGTTTTGTCACCCTGAGTAGTACTGGCTACTATGGTGACTCCAGTATGTTACAGATGTCATGGTGCCACTATGGGTGTCTACTGTCTGCTACCATAACATTCAGCCACCCAATTCTCTTGCATGCTCACATTCATACCATAGATACAGGTAATGACACATTCTACTCCATTTGGCAATTGGTAGGTTGATTGACTTACCTTGAGGGTGTGCCAGATTTGAGGATGGTGCTGGAGGGTACGTCCCTGCAGTTGATGTATGCCCTACCCTCATCACTAGGCGGTTCTTTGATGCAAATGTGCGTGCAGTCTACAGCACCCACTACCTCAGGGTATTCTGCTATTTGGTGGAAGAGATGCATATTGCTGGCCAGCACCTCACAGGTGTTGGGGAAATATACGTGCTCACTGGCATGTGCTGACATGGCATCCAGGAACTGGTGGAATACTCTAGATGCTGATGCCTATGAGATTCCCATGACATCCCCAGTTGAGCTTTGGGAGGTACCTGTGGCTAGTATTCCTAGGCCTACATATACCTTGGTACCCACTGAGATGGGTTCCCCTTGGTCAGTTTGGTGTGTCAGATGTGGCCAGCACAGCTCAACAATTTGCTGTAGGAGGTCTCTGTCCACCCTGTAGCGCTCCACTATCTCCAGCTCATGTAGCCTTTGTTGGGTTACCCTGGGTCTGTACACTCTTCTCTGCCTCCTCACTGTGGGTTGATCGGCAGCATTCACATCCTCACCACCATCAGCCTCTTGCACATGTTGTTCTATGGTGCCTGCTGCAGCCCTTCTCATTTTTTAGGTTTGTTTGTTAAAATTTCCCTGCTTGTATACACCGGTGGTGTAGAGTGTGGAAAAAAACAGTGGGGAAGGTGTTTGCCTAGTTTATAGTAGTGTTCTGGGCTGGACTGGTCTGCTGCCTGTGTAATTGTCTGATTCTGATAAATTTCACCTGTCAGCTATGCTGGTTCTCCTTGGTTACCTTCCTACTGCTGTTTTCTCTTCCCATTGCCTTCCTGTTTATGCATGGGGACGCACCGCACAAACAGAGTGCACAACGCTGCACACTGCTGCTATTTCCTGGTTTAACTTTTATTTTCTGCCTTTGAAACCCGGTGCACGGCACACACACCCACTTAGGCATTCTAAAGAGTGCTAGGCAGGTTTAGACACACCCCCTAGCTTAGCTCTGCTAAGCTAGGAGCAAACCCAAGACACAGGGCTCCAATCCGCTTACAGTATACCTGACACCCCCCCCCCCCCAAGATGTCACCTAACTCCTTGGCTTACACCAAGCTATTCCTACTCTTACACTATTGGGACCTGACTCACATGCTGGGGAAAACTGGGATCAATAGGAACAATGAAATCTCTGAATCACAACAAAGATGTTATGACTCAATGGCTATGGAAATTCCCAAAATTTCTGCTATCCCACGTGTCTTACAAGCTTTAGAAGATACATTATTTGTGCATTTCTGGTACCTGAATCCTATCCACTTGCAGCTAAGAAGCCAGACAAGTTCTGCAAAGTGCCATGTACCCATAGATACTTAAACAGAAACCTTTCTTTGTACCCAACATTTATTTCTTTGGAAATAGGTCATTTTTTCAAATTGCTTTACAAAATTACGGGGATAGAAAGACAATGAGCAGGAATGAAAGCAGGTCTACCCTTCTTCCATTCTGTCTTTCTGAGCCATTAATTACCAGACTCGCACAAAGATACAAGTTTATTTTTTATTTTTGATAACATAGCCAAATTAAAATTGAACGTCTGACTCAGGCACTAAAACTTCCTTGCAGAATGTTCTAAAATCAGTCTTATAAGTAGCAAGACATTCCATAACACGTGCATATGATGCTGCTGATGCTACCTCCAGAGGAGCTGCTCTTGGTTCATTACATATAAGCTACATCAGGCTTAGGCTCAAATCTCTAAATGTTGATGATAAAACCAAACTGCTGGCTGATTCTGTAATTAAAGATAATTTGTTTGGTTCCTTTTTTCTCTTAAGATATCCAAAAAAAAAAAAAAAAAAAGAGGCAAATGAGGAAAGATAATATAAGACTACAAGCAGCTGTTTCTTCATAGGTTCATAGGTTGGTACTAGGCTATCGGCCCTAGGGCCTATGCAAGTCTAGCCATAACATTTCCCTGGCTATTTCTTCCCACAATATTTACTTCCCTGGACCCCTATCTAGCAGGGCAACTGACGTGATCCCCAGGGTGAATTTCCTATCTCCCATCCAATCGTCAAGATTCCTTTTGAAGAGGGCCAAAGAGGTGCTCTGCTTGACATGTATGGGCAGTCTGTTCCAGAGTTTGGGGAGTCTCTGGGTTAGAAACCTATCCCTCCAGCATGTTTTGTTTATTGTGATGACAAGGTTTAGATCCCTGGAGCATGTGGCTCTGAGGGATTGGGATTTCTTTAAGTGTAGCATGTCCATCAGCTCTGGGTTTGACATGGCCTTGTATGATAAGCAGAGATCACCTCTGAGTAGATGATATGCAACAGAGTATAGCTGGATTTTTTTTTAGATGGTCAGCATAGGGCATCTGCTTTAGGCCTGTGATTCTTTTAGTGAGGTATTTCTGTGGCCTTCCCAGTTGTTGCAGATGTCTTGAGAGGTACATACCAAATGGGGCATTGTATTCTATAATGGGTCTAATGAGGGATGAGTACAGTGGGACAATGACCTCCTTTTTTCTGGATGAAAAACCCTTAGTGATGACGTGTGCCACATAGAAGGATTTCCTGACTGTTGTGGCCATGTGGTTATCGAAGGTGAAACCACTGTCCACCTGTGTCCCTAAGTCTCTTATCATACTTTCAGTGTTTAGTGTACTGCCACCAATGTGGTAATTCATGGCTACATGTTTTTTTCCAAAGAGGATGACTATACATTTCTTGGCATTGAGCTTGAGCCCATGGCTCTGGCATCAAGCATCTGTTTCTGTAAGGCCCTTTTGTAGAATATCCACATCATTTGGGGATTCAGTAATGGCTCCCAGTTTGCAGTCATCTGCGAACTTTGTTAGCCAGATTCCCTTAGTTTTGGCCTGTACTTCAGAGAAGTAGATGCCAAACAAGAGCAGTCCCAGGACTGAACCCTGAGGTACTCCACTTGTCACTTGTCTGGAGCAGGATTTGGAGTCGGCTACTTTTACAATGTGGGTTTTGTCAGTAAGCCAGCTGGCAACCTATAGAGTGATGTAGGGTTTAATGCCCAGCTTAGTAAGTTTATATATGATTCCGGAGTAGGGGATGGTGTTGAAGGCCTTGGTGAGGTCCAGATAGGCTGAGTGGGTCACCTTACTCTCGCCCACAGCTCTGGAGACTGATTCAAAGAAGTCAATCAGGTTCAGGAGACAAGATCGGCCCTTCACAAACCCAAACTGGGTGGGATCCAGTGTTTGAAGGTTGCCAATGTCTTTGTTTATAAGTTCCATGATAATACGTTCCATGGCCTTGCATATCAGGCTCATCAGACTGATGGGGTGGTAGTTCCCAGGATCAAAGGTGGATCCCCTCTTGTGGAGTGGGATAACTGTAGCTGTGCACCACTCAGTGGGCACAAAGCCTGATGTGAGGCTATGATTAAATATGACACTTAGGTAAGGTTCCAGGTAATTTTGCAGTTCATGTAGTACACTGCCCGAGATGTCATCTGGTCCCATGGATGCTATATTCTTAGCTTTGGAGAGTGCATTTTCTACCTGTGTGGCCATTATTACTGGAATTTGGCAATCTTTCTGTATTGAGATGGGCCCTTTAGGGGGTGAGAGGAGGGTGAAATTGGCACTGAATCGATCTGCCAGGATATTGGCAATATATTTCCATTTCTGAGTTCCAGAGGAACTATTCCACCAAATCTTTTTTTCACAAATCTCAAAAATCTTAACAGAGAGGTGAGATATTTCCAAAGAAAAACAACAAAGCAAATCCAATTCTGATTTCAAATGATTATAGGGACCTACTTCAGACAAGTTCTAAGTTCTGACTATTTTTGTTTCCCTCTTCCCCCTTCCATCCATCACACTCAAACCCTTTGCAGACTTTCAAGGAGACACCATCACTGCCCCCCTTTCCTTGGAGAACAATAACATCTAATGTTTTGTTTTTTGACATCAAAAAAGTTGTCTACAGACTGCATTGGAATTCTGCTCTAATATTATTTAGAATTCCTTAGTGTCCTCCAACCTGACTGCTGTTCCTTCCAATTCTCGAAGATCTGTTCCTTCTGAGGAATTATAAAACTCATTCCTCCCTCTCAAACAGGAAAATGTTTTTACTCTTGAGTTTTCCTTGTACCAATGAAAGAATGAACATGGAAACTAATTTCTTGAATTTCTTTTTCGTTTATTTACCAGGAAAGCCTGATTGGGCTGATTTAGCTCCCTTTCTGCAGAGACATATGGAGAAAAGCTCCATGAAATTAGTATAACAATATCAATTAGTAAATTAAGTACAAACTGTCTAATAGGGCTTAATACAATATAACAATGAAAGGCTCAGTGAGATACTGAGATCTGCACATTATCCTCTTAAAATTGGCATAGAACAAACTAGCCCAGCCAGAACTGCAGTTTTGTACAACTGTCACATTTTGCAGTTCAGGTTCAAGCTTAATATAGCAATAATAATACAAATATAACTCAGCGAAATGCAGGAAGAAACAATATAATGGAGGTAAGCTAAAGAAGTGGTAAGACTTAAGTTCATAGAAACTGCATAATGTTAAGATGCATGAGAAACATGATTGCAGTGATAAAGTTACCTAGAGGCAAGATTTGTGAATTAAAGTTATTGGTACTTTAAACTGTGGGCAGAAGGAAGCACGATATTTGTCTTTCAAAAAAAGAAAAAAATAAATAAATATATAATTAATGTATAGGGTAGATCAGCAGTGTAAATTTGTAACAGGGCTGATGGAGAATAGAAGGAAGTTACCAATATGTGTATTTGGAGATGCTCAGAAAATCGGCCTACTTTGATGTGGACAGATTTTTAGTAGTCGTTGAAGAAAAATGAACCATAAGGGATCTGGAGAGGATAATAATTGAGGAAGGGGTATGTCAAGGTGGAGCATTATGGTTGGGAGAGGTTTGGTAAGGGAGAAAGGTAGGTGGAAGGACAAATGTGGAGTGGGGTAAGCTTGGTATCTGTGGTGGAGGTGGAGCTAATAAACTTATGTAGGCAGCGTGCAAGAGCAAAACCATGAATTTCTGAAGTGTTGCTTTAGCAGAGTTTTTTTGAAATTATGTAAGTTGCATTGCTTTCTTGTAGTAGCTGGATTTGAATACTAGGTCTCAGAGACAAAGTTGGAGTACAGACACTTGCCAGCCCATTTGTAACTTTTGGTTATGATAAGCAGAAATGTATCTGTTGATCACATGGATCTCTTGGGAGATGGGGGTAAAATTCTACTATGTCTTGTATGCCAGGACTCTTTTGAGTCTTAAAAGTTATAGTATCAGCAGTTGTTAATTGGTTTAAATAGAGATAGTGGGATAGCTTTAGAGTAAAGTTTTAAGACATCTGTTTTTATTTTAAAGCCTGGCAGTGGTGATTTTTTTAAGTATGGTTTACAGAAAATCTTTCTAATTCTGGACTTATCCATTCAATGAACCTTTTTTAGGTCTCATCTTTTCCAAATCCTTTTAGTTACCTTTTACCTAAAAGATGCAAATCTACATATCCATATTCATCCAAATCCAAGTATTCTTAGGATTTTGTGCTTTGGAATATAATTTTCAAGTTACTTATTTGCCTACTAAGTTATTTACTGCACCAACTATTTCCATAAAATGTTTAGCTCCTGCTACAGCTTTCTGCACGTTTCACGGTATACTTATCTATCAGTACTTTGACAATTTCATGATTTAGACAATTTAAGTTCCAAAGGTTTTCTGGGACTTAAACTTATCAATCCATCTCTTTCTTTAAAGTGTATTGTTATATTTTTCATGCATCTGTGCTTTACAGTTAATTTTATTTCTGGATATACTACTGATGCAAAAGCAGCAAATGAGTTGAAAACAAAACAAAGATTATTATATTTTTTTATGTTTTACATTTACTCATCTCAGTTTTTCTTTATGACCACATGTGCAAAATTATGTCAGGTTAGGTATTAACTGTAATTTACATACGCACACAAAGCATTATGGGTAATTACAAGAACCATACTTTCTTAGAGGAACAGCTAATTGTTTACATTATTGTTTCACTAATAGAGCATATAATATGTTAAAATTTCAAGAGTGGGTGCTCCACCTAAGAGAAATAACTGACAAACTGTCTTAGGATACAAGACTCCCTTATTGATGCAGCTATGCCTACCATAGAAAAAATGGTAGCTTAAACAGTAGTGTGGATTGTGAGGTATAGTGGGTACAGTCTGTCATGATGTCATGTCAGGCATTTTTAGTTTTAAGAAAATTTTAAAGGAACAGTGCATCTGAATGAAATTAATTGTGAAAGTAGCATACTATTTGCCTCAAACACTAAAATTTGATATGGTATACGATAAGGAGATTACTCCCATCTCTAAAGGTGGTTATTTACATTTGCTAAGGAAAGTGTGACAATACACTTTAACAAGGATTGACTCTGTACACCAAAAAGTCCACCTTGGATCCCATTTAGACCCTGTTGATTATAGGCTTCTATAAATTGAATCAACAAGTGAGATTTTTAGAGCCCTTTTGCTCATGGTATCCAAACACCAAACAATGCCATGTGCCAGTCTCCACATGAGGAAAATACATTGGTGCTTGATATAAATTTGAACACAACACTTTCATTTTTTTGTCATGTCCAATTCCTTTTTTGCCTTTTGTGAAAAAAGAGCCATCTTGATGGAGGGACTCCTCTTTTCCACCGCTTCAAAATGTTTCAACAGGTGCAGCAGATCTTTCATGGAGGGCCTGTTCAAAGATCATTGATGTTTAGAGAGTCTGGTCCAAATAATACATACAACATCTGGAACACCCACAAACATACTTAGTGAAAGGATACAAGTCCTAAACAGCATGTCCTACATGGACGACTCAGACCCTTGTCACTATACTCTGTGTGGCACAGTCTGCTTAGTGGTGACCTGTGTCTGACATACAAGGCATCCTCCAATCCATTACTGATGTGTTTACTGCACACCAGCAGTACTCGGTCTAATGATATAAACCTCTTCTGCAAAATCAACAGAACAGTATATTTTGCAGAGTATACCATTGCTGTGAACAAACTTCCCATCCACATAAAACAGAAGGTTATCCCTGTCCATTTTCAAATGCAAGTGGAAATATAAAAGCCCTAATTACCAGTGTATGTGTATGCCTACTTCCATTTGGTGGAATGTAGTATACTTAGTAGAGGAAGGCCTCATCATTGTTATGGCATCCTCCATTGGACTCATCAAAACATATTTTTACTAAAAAGTAAGTTTAAATCTTTTTTTTTTAATAAGTTATAGTAGAAAGTTTGTTTGTTTTTTCCTCAAAGAGCTTCAGCAACACTGAATATTTCCAGTTATGTCTTGCTTGGATGAAGACTACCTGTAGAGTTTTTTAATCAGGAGCACACTCAAACAATTAAAAATATATATATCTTCATTAGATGTCAGAATTTGGTACTTAGTGTTATTGCATGAAAATGATAATTTAGTAGGATAAACTATTTGAAATTTGATACCTTTCTGATAAAAAAAGATCAGTAAAGAGCATATCTTTTTCAGAATACTTTAATTGGTGGTCGCAAGGTTTTAGAATATCTTAGATAATTGCCAATCCAGGTGAACTCTTTTTTGATGATTCAAATGTTTTATATGCACTCACTTTGGTAGATCATCTTTTTGAGTTAGTTTAAATCCACGGTGAGTTCTTTTGATAATGACAGAGTCAGTGGCTGCTAGTTTGTTAAATAGACTGGAGAATATATGTTTATTGTTTTAAATAAGTTTGGTCAAGATTTCCCAGTATGACACAAATGATGATGGCACGCCTCCTACTGCTTGTTAAACGTCTGTCAGTTTTCCAGCATTTGTTGCATGTTTGTTTAGTGTAGATTTGACTTTTTGGATAGTGGTTCTAATTAATGAAATCCATTCTTCTGACTTAACCATTCTTTTATAGCTGTCATCTAATGACAGGTTTGTGTTTGTTAATTTGTTGGAAATGTTGTCAATAGCATAATACTATCTTTAACTCTTCAGTGGAAAAGCTCTGATCAGATTGTAAGGTAGAAGATATTTTTGGCTTTTCATCCCGATGATTTATATCTTTTGTTTGAAGTATTCTTTTAAGGTGAATGAAGAGAAGAGAAGATTAATTTTTTTGTGGTCTGTAGTTTATTTGATCATTTTTTGAAACCGTTGATAAATATTTTCCCATAATTATTGTATTATTTAAAGGAGGTTGAAACGGGCTTTTCTTCTTTCCTTTTAGCTCAGAGGACACAGCGTTGAAGCACTTGGGAAATCGACTTCCATTGTCCGAGGTAAGTAGCTATTGTTTTTTTTTTGTGTGTGTTGACAGGGAGAGTTGCGGATCACAAATCACATTTTTGTGATATATAGTACTGAAATCAAGGGTTGTGCATGATTTTTTTCCAAACTAAGTCCTCTGAAGACACAGATGATATTTGATTCACTTGGAACTGTAAAGCAGAAATGTGCATTTGTTGGTGGCCATCTTTACTCTGCATATAATGTTGAATTTTATCATCATGGAAATCAAATTTCTTGGCCATTATTTTTCATCCTGCTGATAGGAAAGTGTCTTAAACTCAAACAAAAAAAATAATATTGGCATTTTTGGGATCCAAAGGACTAAGTAACCCCTTTTCTTCCCCCTCACTCTGGGGGTGCAATAATTGCCATTGCACATATTCCAGGCTTGTCAGGCTGTACAAATATTCTGACAAAACCTTCCAGTAGTAACAGTTCTATCCTGCCAGTGCTAAATTTGTTCTTTACAGTTTATGTAATGTTCCTGATAGAAACAAGACTCTACTGCTTTTGCAGCCTTTGATAAAAGTACAGATGAATGCAAGGTAGGCAATGTGTCCTTAATCATGCTGGTCAGCTAAGAATCACAATATTAGAGATCCTCCTACTGATTTTTTTTTTCTGTATAACTGATCTCCCTACATTTCTCATAACTAATCCAGATCTGCCCACTCCTGCTCTTCACTTCTCCGTTTCCCTTAATTATTATTTTTTTTTTTTTTTGCCATTTCCACCCAGCTTCTACTTGAATCAGCATTACTGCAATTTCATCATGGTAAGGGGCTGACAGCAGTCAATTACCTTCACTTCCCAGATGGACTTATCCAATTAAAGACCGTTAATTTCAGGCCACTAAAATTTCTGTCAGGGTTCCATATTTCTCCACTACAAATTTGTAATATTTTCTATGCATGACTAGATTTTTCTTTCACAAAAGGTCTGTAAAATTATTTAAAATAATTATGCTTGCATGTCATGACCAAACTGGACATGTACAGAGGTAGTTACTTGCTTCTTGTACCACCTGCACTTTAGAAGGAAGATCTTTTCTTATCAGCAACTTAACATAGATTCAGACTATCTGGATCACACTTCTTTATGGGCCTTGTTTTACCTTAAAAAATATCAGTAATGGGAACCAAGTCATTCTTTGTCTTATAAAAGCAATAACCAACCAAGCAATGAACTTGAATAAACACTGCTACATCTAAAACCAAGGAAAGCAGATGTGACTCACGATAATACTTAAAGAGTTTAATAAATACACAGAATTTGTGTTAAAACCATAAACGGTTAAACATAAATGATCAAGTGCTTTCATCTGATACCACCCAGACTTCTTCAGAATCAAAGTAAATTTGCAGGCACACAATTTAAATACCCCTCCATACAAATCATATTCTCCACCTTCCTCATTCAGTTTTTGGAGAGATCAGTTTGCACCTTAAAATAAGGAAAGTAGAAATCATTAAAGGACATCTTGAAAAACTTGAACATTTTTTTCTTTTTTATGAACAACAATATGCTGCTTATATGAATTTATAGAAACATTTACGGTTCTTGAACTTTTTGTGTATATACATATGTGTGTGTGTGTGTGTGTGTGTGTGTGTGTGTGTGTGTGTGTATGTGTGTGTGTGTGTGTGTGTGTGTGTGTGTGTGTGTGTATATATATATATATATATATATATATATATATATATATATATATATATATATATATATATATATATATATATATATATATATATATATATATATATATATATATATAGGTCCACCTCTTTGGAATTTCAAAATTTACAATCCCGACTTTCTAAATGCCAATGATCAGAACCTTGGAATTGTGAAATTTTAAAATCTATAAGTGGAGATCGCCATACAGTATGGAACAGGAACATTACCATTCTCTTCATAGCAGTGTGATCTCGGAGTTAATATATTTAAGTTGCAGGAAGTGTGGGGGGGTGCAGGGGTCTTGCCCCGCAGCAAATATTTTGATGTATTCTTGATTTTTTTTTTTTTTTTTTTTGTTAATTCAAGATTTCACAATCTAGATGTTCTGAGCATCGGTATTTAGAACATTGGGATTGTGAAATTTCAAAATTCCATTGTGGACCTATATATATATATATATAGATAGATAGACAGATAGATAGATAGATAGATAGATAGATAGATAGATAGATAGATAGAGAGATATAGCTACATGTGCATGTGTGCACTTGTGTGTCCAAGAATGATGAATCAAGGTAAACACTCAATGGGTAAAATGCAAAAAATATTACCTCTCCTGGAATTCAGTTACATGTTCTGTCAGCAGTTTTTCAGGTGCAAGAAAGCATGACCTCTGCCTAGGCATGATGACCCACTTAGAATTATACAAACAAACCCATAGATATTACTGCCATCTCTTTTTTAATGTCTTTTAAAGATTATTGCAGTAAGTCTATCAGGTTATTAAAGTGATATGCATAGAGATTTGGAATATTTTAGTATGCTGGCACTGTCAGAGGTCATTCATTTACATAACTGCTTTTAAAACTGCAAGATCAAGATAAAAAAAAAATGTTTTCTAAATCAGTACTATGCGTGATTTTGTTAATTTTTTTTCACTTGTAACAATGAAAGGACAGGTGCTGTAGCAGCATTATAACATGGGATTCTCTTAAAATATCAATTTCTCTATACTGCAGAGACAGGAAAGATAAAAGCAAGTTGCCATTATTAAATAAATCTCACAAAATATTATCCTGATAGCATATATATATATATATATATATATCTATATATCTATATATATATATATATATATATATATATATATATATATATATATATAGATATATATGCAAAACTAATTGACTATGATGATATCTTCAAAAAAACAAATCTAAAGAAAAGAAAAAGAAAGACATTTGTGTTTTTTACCCTCTGTCTACCAATCATTGACCCTTCTACTATCAGTCTCAATCATCCCATTCATACCCTAGGGCTGGGGAACCTTTTCTCAGATCCCCTGTGGTGGGAGCAGTCTAGAGGAGCCATCATCTTTGCAATCGTCATGGATGCATCTTGTTAGCACCCTGGCTATATGTGCATTTTGTATAAATAGCCTAACTCCTCTCCTTGGGTGGTTATTTAATCACCAGTGTCACAGTAAGGACTACCAGTGTCCACCTGTCTGTGCATGTACACCCCTGTTGCACAGCCATCACGGACTGCCATCACCCTCTTGGATAGCCATGCCCACATCTTGCCATTGTGCTGAGCCTTGCTCATTGACTCCTTTCCTCTTCTACAACAGATATCACATTCAGGATCATCATAGTAAGAGCCAGGGCTCCATTCCTTCTTCCTAGAAAAGACACACCCCTCCTCCCCTACCACATAATGAAATGCCCATGTTCCTCCCTTACCACATGATCAAATGCCCACATTCCTCCCTTACCCCATAATCAAATGCCCACGTTCCTCCTCACCACATAAATACCCATGCTCCTCCCCACCACATAATCAAGTGCCCATGTTCCTCCCCATGACATAATCAAATGGCCATGTTCATCCCCTGCTACATAATCAAATGCTCATGCCTTTACCACGTTTCCAAATGCCCATGCTACAAACTGATCCCAAGTTGTGTGGGTTGTAGTAAGGGCTTTATCCACCTCCTGTGTGTTCTGCCTGGAAAATCTTAAAAGATACCATTGGCAGCTATTTTTATGTAATTTGAATGTGTTTTATGGAAATGGTCATTTCTCACGGACAATGATTGTGAAGCATTATCACACCATTATGTATTACTCAGTATTAGATAACTTTATGTCAGTAAAATATGTTATTAAATTAACCATTCAGTTTCTCTTTGTCAGTAATGTGAATGTATACATATCATCCTGGCTACCAGCTATTTTGTTGAGTAAAATTATATTTGAGGGCTGACAGAGTAAGGTAGTTTATTCCAAGGCAACATGTCTGAAATTATGGGATTGTAGTAACTGTTTTAAATGAGCTGATCTGGTAATGCTAAGTGTAGTGGTATAGGGTATTTTTTTTTGTTAATGTGTTAGTTGGTGATAAGTGATTTATGGAGATATTCAGTGTCAGAGTGTTTTCTAATCTAATTGTTCCAATTTTTATCTTCATGCAGGGGGGTATGGTGGCTTGCCACACTGCCATCACAACGACCACCACCACCACATAGGATGTGCAAAATAATGTATCCCCCACAGCAAAAACACAACTATCTAAGTTTTTATTTCTTTTCAAAATATGAAATATTGATTGATGTTGTTGAGATATGGTTTTATTTTGAGTGAACAGACCTGGATGTATTGGAAAAGTGATAGTGCATCTTATAATGTGTCAGAGTTCTGATGTGCATATCATTCAGCATAAATGATGGTTTTTAGCCTAGATGTGAAGTTCACACACATATTGGAGATTTGTTTATATAAAATGTTACCTAAACTGCTTTTGCAGCAAATTGCTCCTTCATTTCATCATAACAAAGGCTGGGGATAAATATTTTGCATTTATTTATTTTTCTTGATTTTGCTTTGCTTACTGGAAGACATTTGGTTTGGTACTATATGTACTAAAGATACAGCTTACTGGAAAGCAGAAGTGTATTTTGTCTGGTTGTGTCTTTTTTCCAAAGGTGATAATCAGATTATAGTACCAGACGTGCATGGAATTTTCCCTCTGTGAATTCATTTTCAAGTTTAATGAAAATTAAATGGTCTCTCTAAAACCCTAATTTAGTATAACAAATGTTTTTTTGGTAAGATCACACTTAGCTTATTTAAGACATTTACTAAGCACTAGGCCTACTTTATGGAATTATTTCTTCTCGACAAAAGGTCTCTCTTCTGAAATATGACATAATCACTGCTGACATTTTATACCAACTTATAGCTGTATTCATATTTTTATTATCTCATGTAATGTTCGTGCATTTATCAAGTCCTACCTTTACTGCCACACGTTTAGCTGCTGTTTTGACTGTGGTGAATTAGACCTCTTTATTCATTTAAAAATTTCATGAGATGTGGTCACAGCAGGTTAACACAATACTGTAAAGAGCATTTGACTTTCGATGTAATCATATTAACTTCAGTCAAATATCCACTCTAATGGATTTTTTTTAACATTTCCAACGCTATTCGATTTATGTCAGGTCAAGGACCTCTTTGCAAAACCTGTTTGTCTTTGCCATTTATAAAATTTATTCCAGGCAGTTTTTGATTTGAAGTATTAAAAAGAGCATTGTGTTTCACTCAGTATTTTAAAGGCAAGTTATGTTAGAGTGATTGTACTTGAAGTGCATTTAGGCCTGTCATTTTTTTTCACTTTACCGAAGTTTGCAGTCAATATAGGTATTTAGAACAGTCTCTCTTTTCCAGTAAGTTAAGAGGATTATTGACAGTTAACCCATTATGTAAAATATTGCCACATCTTAAGCTCATATTCTTGTCTCATATTGCTTGTCAAGTTTATCAATATACAACATTTTCCTTTACTTAATTTAAAGTGAATTTAGGTGTAGCTTTTATTTGGACGACACTTTTTTTTAAATTTCAGGATTCTACATAAACAAGGGCACAACTTAATATTTTGTAACCTAATTTCAATCATGTTTTATATGGTAAAGGTTATGCTTTCATTCTTTAAACTGTACCTGAAATGTATTATTTTGGTATCTGAAGGGCTTTATACTTGATCTGTAGGAACTACTGTTTCATCACTGAGATTTGTCTTCATGACACCCCATAATTCAGATTTCTGGGTGACAGGTATTTAGAGTAGTGCAGAGTATAATTTGACTTTTAAATCTAACAAGAGAAGTTCCTAGTACATCATTTCCTACCATACTCTTTCATAAGACATGTTCTCATTCATTAACACATACATTCAGTTATATTTTCACTTCCAAAATGAATTGCATTGCCTCAAGGTTTACTTGTTTGTAATGTTGGTAACCTGAAATAAGAATGTTAACTTAAGTTCCTTTGCTGGTATGTATAAAAAAAAATCAGATAAGATGAATAATTTTACTTGATCTTACCACCTCTTTATGACTACTTGTAAGCCCCTCTGCACAGATACATCCATTTTCTGCATGCATCAGCCTCTCTACAGCTCTTTGTGTGCAAACTGGAAGAGGTTCTAAGTTGTCAGGTATATCTTGGTGGCCTTCATCTCCATGGTTGCTGTTTTACAAAGTAATTCACTGCCAGTGTGGTTTCACAGTGTGTGCTGACAATGATTCTTTCTCTTGGGAGATTACTCCTTTCTTCAAGTTTGTGTGACCATGGAGTTGGTATATTAAGGTTCTGGGGTGGTCATGCCATCCATATAAGGGTATGGAAACTTGCTCCCCCTGCTACAATGCTTACATTTCAATTTGATCATTCAACAGATTTCCCAACATGTTGTGCTCGGTAACTTGGCTCCTTAGCCAGCTGTATCTTAAAGAGCCATACTGGAAGTATGCAGTGTCTTGCTTTTTGTGGCAATAATTGGGCCCCAGTTAAAGACTGTCAGTTATCTAGTGTATTTTAAACAGTGCCTCAGGACAGACCAGGCCTTTTGATTTTACAAGCATCTGTTTTTCAGGTAGATAGCATTTAGTAATTAACCATTTACATACACTGTTAATACCATTATTGTTTATATATCATTTAAGTGTCCCTCAGTCCCTGTAAATGTTAAGCATGCATCTCTGGAATTTCTGTTTTTCTTTTTTATAATACTGATTCATTTTCAGTAGTTAGCTGAACATTTACAGGAAAACCATACAACTGCATCTGCACGTTGCACTTGTATGATTTTCATATTGTAAAGCACTTTGCTTACTTATTAAGCATAATTCATAAAACATATGGGTTAAAAACAAAAAGCTCTCAACTATATTATTTTTCTTGGTTTCTTCATACACAGAAGAACACTTTTCAGACTGTGCATTTTTTACTTCATAATTCTATATTGTGAAGCGTACAGTTTATGTAAGTTGAAAAATACATTTTCATCATCAACAAACTCCATAAACATACCAGTCACTGGATATTTTTTTTCTTTTAGGTGGATATGGCTTTGTTCTTATAGCAAATATTTAACTCCTCATTATCAAGGAATTTATTTGACATAGTGTTTCTAATTTCTCCAGTGAGTTTTCCTATTTGCCACCATGGGCATATTAATTAATGTTTTCAAATGCAAAATTTAAACTTGTGACTTTTATACTCTACAAAACATGAGATGCAGGTAGAGTCATGTTAACCTCTCCTTTTATGTGTTTTACATATTTCATTATCCTTGTTCTAAAATGCTGATTTTACCACTTATATAATATTTGGCATCACATTTTACCATGATCACTACATAGCACCTGCTGCAGTTAACATAATTTTTATTATATGACTTCTGTCCAGTTATGTAATATAAATGTTCTTGTTTTAAAATGCATGGTACACTCTGAAATCTGGGAACATGTGGAGTGGATATGTGTTTAGTTAGTTTAGGCAACATATATGTCATAGTATATGGCTTAGTACATACATACATTGAATGAGTTCCCATTGTGCATCTAAATAATATTGTCACTAGTAAAGATATTTCAGTAGTCACATAGAATCTGAAAGTACCAGCTATATATGTGTTGATAAAGGTTAAAATATTTATTGATCAAATACTTCATGACATTTTTAAAGGGGGGTCATCAGATTTACATTTATGCTTCAATTTGTGATGATGGTTAAAACGCATATCTGAATAAAGTTTAACTTAAATACTGCATATCAAGATGTTACAAAAAGAAACAAAAACAACAACAACAAACATATATCCAAGAACTTGTAGATAATTTATTACATAGTAATCTGGCTATTATAGGCACATGAATACAATTTTCTGCCACAGTATTATATAATTAGCTACACCACTATGGGGAAAGTGTAATTTGCCTGTGTATTTAGAAACTGAATAATGTGAAGTTTGTATGTACTCAGCTGTATTCATCCCATACCTGTAAATATTGAAGCCACTTATTAATACACCGTTGATATCTGGCACACACGTCAAAATTTATTCTAACCTCAACTACTCATCAGGCAAACCATTCAACTCTTCTTTTCTGGCTGCATTTCTTTTTTCCAGTTCCTCATTATTACCTTTTTGTTCAGTAATAAGATTCAGCAGTCCTTTGCCTCCAGATCATGCAAAGGAAGCACTGTTATTATGTGGTCATATGTTATCAAGAAAACCATGAAGTTGCCTAAAATAGTTACTTGACTTAGGACACTCCCAAAATATGTTCAGCTACATTTCTTGAGTATGATCCAAGTACCTCCAACAGTGCTGTGATACATGTGGATACATATACTGTAGTTTACTTGTCCTATTAAAGTATTTATAGAGGTACTACCATACACAAATCTGGAACTTCTTGAGGTCTGTCTGGTCTTTTGCCATTGTTTTGCTTTTGACTTTTTGCTGTATCCTAATCCATTTTTTTTTTTTAATTTTGCCCTTTCTGACTCCCTTAAATATTTGAAAAAGCAAGAAATGTACAAACCAACATATCTGGTTGCAATGTATTTCTTCCACTTAAGCATGCATCAGGCAACTGTTATTTCTTGCATGATCCAGGTATACTCTTCCTTCAGAAATCTGTGAAACAAAATAATCTGTGCCTCACAATGCAAACCACTGTTGAAATTTAGGCCAGATGATAGAAGATGAAGTTTCCACAGCTGTCTTCCATATACTAATGTTTATCCATCCAAATAATCAGGTGACACACGCCCATTTTCAGGGACAGGTACATTTTTAAAGTAGCCAGCAAGCATCTCCACAGCTCCAATACAAATGTTTTCAATTTCCTTTCATGTATTTCTACTATCTCTCTCTTTCTCTCACTCTCTCTCTATCTTACCATCGCTGAAAGGAATTCTGCTCTTCTGAGCCATAATACTGTTATCAGATGGTGATATATTTAATGTTTTGATGCCCAAGCCTTTTCTTTTCACCTGCATAATCTGCTGTGTTTTCAGACTACAAAATACTTCCATCTCGGCTACCTTCCAATAATCATACATTGTCCAGAATTTCAAAACATCAACACTCTTTAGAAAGTACTAATTTGTCCCAGAATCTCTAAGTTTATCTTTTTTTAATATATAAGTGCCCATACTTGATTTTTTATATCTTTACAGAATTTATTACCAGGATTAAGAGGTGCAACCTGGAAAGATTATAGACAACAGAGCAGCATATATGCTTAAATCTAAATCCTTCGGTTTACATTTTCTTAGGTATTCCTTATATTTCTGTCTCATTGACAGGTTGAATTAACTGTTTTGTCTATCAGAGAAGACAGCAAACTCTAGTTTAATAAGAATTACCCCAATAACTAATATATACACAGCTTCTTACCACTAACAAAATTACCCAGAATCCACCTGCTAGTGCAGCACTAAATAAAATTCTGCACAACTATGTACCCAGTCAGTCATTATGATCCAATGACCAAAAACTTCTGCTGGGCACTGTCCGTACTCGTATCATGTTGCTAAGGCCTGGAACTTTTTATCTGTATTCATCAGGTCAATATCCTCCCTCCCATCCTTTAAAAACATTCAGAAGAACCTCCTAGCCAAAAATCTGTCTCTTTTCTTGCGCAACACCAGGAAAAGCTATATCCCTAAACATGAACAAATACCTCTTCATACCTCTCATCTCCTTACTCTTCCTTCTACATTCACTTCCTTACTTCTGTCAATGTCTCTCCTCTGGCTTTCTCTCTAAATATATCATAAGCCTGCTTTTCTCTCACTTCATACTATAATCCCTATTTGCATTATGCTAACTTCTAATTTCTCAAAAACTGGCTAACATTTCTCTAACTATTAAATCATTATCATGTAACTTGTATCTATTCTTAACCAATGTTTTCTTATTATGTCTAATTTGGTATACTTATTTAAACTGCATTTTCTGTACTATTTCTAAATACTGTAAATTGCTGTTCTTATAATGTTTTGTAGTATTTTGGAGATTTTTCTCCCCAGGACTCCACTGAAAATGATCTCCTACCCAGTTGGACTTTTCTATTAATACAATATCAATAAATACATAACTATATACAGCATGTACTCCCTATGATAGGTTTGATGCCTCTGTATGTACTATTTGCATAACAAGAAGAAAGTTCTTAAATACAAGTTTGCATCTCTTGGTAAAACATGCTGCATTAGCTGTGTGACAATTTCATGATACATCATCAGTATTTAGTTATCTTTCTTAACACTGTGTGGAAGATTTTCAGTCCATATATTTCTAGTTAATCACTGTATATTAATCAGACAATAGTAGTAGAAGTAGCAAACTTAAACTCGTCTTAAGTCAAAACAAACCAAAACAAAAAATAATAATAGAAAATATATAATTGCACAGCATTACTAAGTATTCAAACGTAATCCAAGCAAGGCAGGCAGTCTGTTTCCAGTCGAAAATCCTTTATTAAGTACACAGACAAGTGATCCAAGTAAAACAAAAATAGAGTAATAATTTCCTCACAAGCTTTCTAAATATATATATACTTTTTATCAGGCATGGGAGTGATTTATTGTGCTGTAAAACAAAGTGTTATCGGTACACATGTTAAATTCACATCCCTTCCCCCATCAGTGTGACATTCAAGCTGGTCCTGCCCTGCTTAGTAGCTGTCATAATAATATATAACCCTTATGTATTTTAAATAAAATTTATAATGATGTGGTACCTCTTATTTAACTAGATTATTAAACAGATTATTAAGTCTGTGATTTTATTCAAGACATAATACTACATGGCTGATTCAATAGACCCTGCCTGGTAAATATACGCATTATACCTTTAAGAAAACGTCTTTTTTAACTAGCATGACTCACATTAATCAATTCTTGACATATTTCTTCACAACATCAGCACCAGACACAATAGAATGCTCAGCAGACTGATATTGACAGAGTGTCTGTTGATGATTCCATAGCTCATAGGTCATTCTCATGACACAGCCTCAGGACAGCAGCATGCAGCTACATGTGTACTGCATGGCCCACTACCCCACAGTGGGTAGATAATTCCATATGCAGAAACACAGGCTCAGATATTCAGCATTATGTAGAAAGGATTTTACAACAAGAGAGCTGAATGCCACAGAGCGTAACATCTTTTGTTCTGCATAGCCTGAACTCAGCGATGATGGGTCTGCCTTTTACAGAGCTAGCAGTAGCCACAGACACAACTGCACATAGGAGTGCTAGATGAAGACATATTTTACAGTTAGCTAGACAGAGACCTGCAAGGCCTTGTTTGACCAGCAATAGATGAGTCATGACATAGTTCATGCCCAGGGTACTGCCAATGAGAACCAGGTAGAGATGATCAAAGTGCTACAGCATATTCATTGACAAACTCAACAGTACATAGGAATGGTGGAGGCCATGGACAATGCCACGGCCATCCTCATGTGCTGTATGATCACATCAACAGCATCTTTTTCAACCTCCATACGTACCCTTGTAAGGACGTAATGGACACTGACTGGGAAAACTAATGGATGTGGATGAGTAAATGTCGGAATGTTTGTTGGATTAGTAAGACATACATCAGTTTTATCTCAATAAAGAGCTGCGGGCAGTCATGTGGATTCCATCAAGAAAATGTTAGCCAGACCTCTTCAAGCTTCTAGAATAGATAGTATAACATGTCAGTCTAGGTCCAAGACTGACAACACGTATGTCAATACCAAGGGGCCACTTATGTCAATATCAAGGGGCCACTTATGTCAATATCAAGAGGCTCCCCTGCATCAAGCAAATCCCACCATCAGAGCAACTCAGCCTGAAGCTCACAAGCTAGCATAGTCAGAAGTGTCTTTGAAGACAGAGCAAATGATCTGCTTATTCTGTGTACATGTAAAACATTAAGCAGACAATAGCAAGCAAAAAAGAAGAAAGAAGAAATTAGAAAAGAACACAAGTAGCAGCAGTGACATTTCATTATGGAAAGTGACTTCCTCTCAGCAGATGAATTCAAACTCAGTACATAAAACTGCAGTGCTACACTTAGTATTGTCCTAAATGTCTTTCATTAACACCTGCTATTCTACATTTCAAAGTCTGACAGTATAACTAACACTCATACCACTAACTGCACAACTCTGTATACATGATGCTAATTTTTATCTTCTGAAAACAAATTATTGCTTATTATCTACAGAAAAATGCCCGATGTGCAGTGTAAGTTGATCATGCACCACTCAGCATAGCCCACAAGTCGCATTGCATGCATCAAGTGTTATCTGTAAAACTTCTCAATGTTATATATTGAATATCATGGCCCATAATATTGGGCTAGATGCTATCTCTTTACATGTACCAGGCACAAGCCTGCCAGAGTGGTTGCTGTACCACTGCCATTGGCTGGCCATATTTGCTGTCATCAGTAGTAGGGCAAACAACAGAAAGAATTGCCACTATCAGTTACTAGCTGTGGCAATTGCATACCAGACCGATGGATGATCATGTTACGCACAATACAATGGTAAACATCTTCCATGTGTACCCATGCTGAAGCAGCCCCCCATGATTCATTCATACAATGAATATAGGATTTGAACAGACCAAATACTCACTCAATGATCCTCAATTTCAGAGACAGGGTATTGTTAAAGCCCTACTTAGCAGCTCCATTGGGTTTCTAACTGCTGTCGTTAGCCAAGGTTTGAATTGGAGCCTACGTCACCTGGAAAACAAAACTGAGAGGAGACATGCAACAAGACAGGAGACGATTACTCCATGCTACCTGTGTCCTTTTATAGATACAGATGTAACTACAGTTAGTGATATTATAATAGTTTGCACTAGGATACCATGAAGAATCCCACCATGCTGGGACTGGTGATAGAGTGAGCTTGTGAGCCAAATATGAGAATGGTGGGCACTGCCATGATGCTGGTCCAGCACATTGGCAATGCACCCCAATGCATCACATGCAACTTGGCAGTGGATGGAATGGTATGAGGCCCTTATACGAACATGTGTGCAATCTATCACACAGTGCAACTTAGGAAAGCATGCCATTTTGTATAAGGTATGAATGGTACTTGCTCTGTCCTTTGGAGACATTGGGAAATAGATATATTCAGCCAAATGGACCAGTAAATTTGTTGAGGAGCTGCTGAAATATCCTGGAGGTAGGACGCTCTTAGCAGTTCATCTTTGAATGGTCCCAGTGGCAAATATAGTGAGGGCTGTACATACCTTGGTGTCCACAGGTATGGGAAGGCAATGCATTGTCCAAGCTCACATTGGTGGGCCATAAAAACTCACCAAACCCTGAATTATAACCCTGTGCACATTAAAATCTCTCCAGTAATTTTTTCTCTGCATAGTAAAGATGAATAATCATGTGCTAATATCACCTTCTCCAAGGCCAGTGACTCTGCTTCATGCACAACATTTTGAAATGAATGAACAGGATACAACTAGATTGGCAGCTAAGGCATGCAAGAGCTTATCTAAACAATTCTACACTGGTCTGAGATTGTGCAGACGCTTGGTAAAAGAAGTTTTTATTTGAATTTATATCGTAGTTTTACCACTGTTTTTCATACTGTTTGTAGGAAGGAAGAGAGAGCTTGTAGAGAAGAAGATTTACTTTGATTTATATTCCAGAGCTCATCTAAACAACCCTGTCTTGGTTTGGGATTCATTTTGGAGTTGATTGATAACAGAAGTTTTATTTGAATGTATACTTTATTTCTTACCACTGTTTTTCACTGTTTGTAGAAAGGAAGGGATAGATTGTAGTCAAGAAGATTCACTTTGATTTATAGTTTGTTGTTTTACCTTTAATGTTCATTGTTTGTTGATAGAAAGAGATAGGTTTTAGACAGGCTAACTCTAACCATCCCAAGGGACCAAGTCAGAGATAAAGTCACACAGACTGCAGAGAGGACAAACCAGAGTTTATCTAAACAATCACATCTAGATTTGTTATTTGTTAATCTTTACTGTTAAAAAGTGGTGCAACAGTGAGCAGTAGTGAACAGAAGCTACTGCACACTTTTGTGCATGGTGTAAAGGAGGCTCAGCTTCTGCCTGACTTTCACAACTTCTGTGGTCAGAGCAACAACTTTACTGTCCTTAATTTAGTTGTATATTGTTTGTGTGATGTTTTTCGCATAGAAGTCGATTTAAGTTCTCTTTGAATTCTCTGCTAATTGATTTGATTCTTTTTTCTTTAATAATCTTTTATTAATTTGCTGCTGAATACGGATTCCTTAAATGGCATGTCATTAATGATTTGCTAAAGCACACATATCTTATACAGTGTAATAAATACTATGTATGCATAAAGGTAACACTTGATAACAGTGATCTAAGTTCCTCATGTCAAAAGTTAGATGATGTGGTTATCACTATTAGTAGCAAATCTAGATTTACTGGTGATGATTGCATTTGTGCAACTGGCACAGCTTGGAGAGCTGCTGTTACATATACTGACTGTGCTGGTGAGATACATAATGTTAGCAAAGACCAAACAGAACACATTCTGGAAAGGATGCGTCTATTGTCTGTGAAGATCACTCAACCCCTATGAAACAAGACAGTGCCCTGACAACTTTGTAATTCTCAATACAAGCATTCAGCAGTTTGAGGATTTCAGAGTGTTTAGAAGGATATAAATAAAGAAAGGAAGAGGTTCGTAACAAATAGCACGGAAGAAAAAGGAACGATAAATGTCTGTAAAATAATGAGAATGCATACTAAGAAGGACACTGCTTTATGTAACACACATATCACCAGGAATGATAACATTTTTCTGTGAGAAAATATTCAGTCTACAGAAAAAGGCAGCATTTTTCCAAAAGGGAACATAGAAAAAAGAGGCATGGGGTAGGTGAAAAGGAAGAAATCAAAACCGAATGTGGAAGGATTGAAGAACATTACTGCATGAAAAAAGATGAGGAAGACAGACACTGACAACATGACTCAAACTGTTCATGTACAATGCCAGGTAGATGAGATTATATGCTTGCAAATGTAATACACAATGAAAACAGTAGGATTAAAAAGACTAATGGTGATAACCATTCCTTTGTAACGATTGATAAAGCACATATTACTAAATTAGAAGTTAAAGATTCTTCAGATCTGGTCAAAAAATATATATTGTTATCATTGCAGATTCAATTATTAGAGGAATTGATACTTAAATTTGCAGAGGAGATAATGAACTGTAAATAGTATTATGCCTGCCAGGAGCAAACGTAAAGGATGTAAGACAAGCCTTCGAATGCCTTAATGTAAGCAAAGACATACCTGTTTTTATTCATGTTGGTACAAATGATCTTATCCGCAGATTCTGACTGTTACTAGGGAACTTATAACACTCTTAGATAGCCTAGCTTGTACAGGTGTTAGGACATATTTTTCTCACATAATATATAGAAAGGAGAGTCAGGTCACCATGAATGAGAAGATATTTTGGGTAAACACCTAACTGAAAAAAAATGTCCCATTTTAAAAAACTGGAAATGTGTAGAGCATATGAGCCTAATTTTGGGCACACATATTCAGACAGGATGGCATGCATTTGTCAATATTAGGGAAGAGAATTTTTGTAGCAGATGTTTTGAAATATTTGACAAACACAAAACAAGATTTTTGCCAGGTCAAAAAATAACAGTTCACAGATAGAAACATTTGCTGCATCTCTGGTGGTTGTTAATTCACTACTGTTCATGAAATGTAGTTTAAGAACAATGACTGGAAACCAATTCTCTCAGGGTATAAATGTTTTTACTGTAATAGACATTCTAACAAAAACTTAGGTGGAGGTATTATGATAGGGATTAAAGATAGTTATAAGATGTGTGATTATTATATGTTCAGTAATAACACCAATACTATAGATTGTGTAACTGTGACAATAAGGACAATGGTGGAACATAACAATTATTGAAGTGTGTAGACCAACAAATTCAAGTGCTGATGACCTAGAAAAATTCATACATTTCTTGCATGAAACACAGGAGTGAGGAATAAAAGTGTCTGTTGACTCAACAACATTATTAAGCAAATTATTCACAGCATATGTTCAGGAACAATTAAGATTGTAAAAAAAAAAAAAAAAACTGCCAGGGGACGGAACAGACTAGACATTGTGTTTCCAAAGAAATTACTATTACTTCACGTCAAGTTTTACTACCTTACATGAGCAGTCAGTAATCATGAGGTTATAAAGGTTAATTTGTTGGAAGATAGTTCTGCCACACTGAAATATAGACCAATGCATGGAAGATTAATTACAGATTAGGAAGGAAAATAGTCACTATGTAAAACTAACTGGAATGATGCACTCAATGGGAAAACTGTAGAAGGAATGTTGAAAGTTTTGAAAGAAAAATGTTTTGAGTGCAAAAAATAAAAAAAGCATCTTACATGAGGATCTATGCTTATAATACCAGGGAATATATTTCCATAAAAGCAAGATACCTAATTAAGGCGAGAGACAAAAAATATAACAAATGGAAAAGAGGTTGTGGTACAGCTTTGAAAACTGAAATAAACAAGCTGGACAAACAAATTAAGCACAGTGTGAGACAAGATCAAGAAAAATGCAAAGAAAATTTATATAAAAGTATTGCGCATAATGGGAAACCATTTTATAGATACATAAGATGTGGAAGGAGTAAAACATACAAATTGATAAATTGTGTGTAGACTCTAAAATTTATTCTCAGACAGAAGAGATTATAGATATATTTACAAAATTGTATGCAAAATAGTTTGACTCCAAAAAGGGGGTGATACGTTGTCCTAGTGACATCTAGGTAAGCTCAGATACTGAAATCAAGTTAGATTATATTGAAGAAGAACTATGCAAACTGGATCCAAGCAAAACACATGGAGGAGAAGGAATTAGCATTAATGACATGAGAACACTTCGGCAAGGACTTACAGTACCATTATATTTATTATTTACTAGGTCGTATAAATATGGGGAGATTGCTCAAGATTGTCAGCATGCACTTATTAAACCTGTCTTTAAGTGGAAGGGGGAGTAGTACAAACCAAGAGTCATATAGACCCTTACAACTATTTTCATGTTGTCAAAGAGTAATGGAGAAGGTAATAGTTATTGTCAGAATTGGAAATATTGGGACTTGAACCTATATATTTGCATGTATATGTTGAAAATAGATCTATTACCACCTATAACATAATGCTTTATAACAATATAATAGCTATGAATGAAAAATTGTGCTGTCATGTAATTTATATAAATTTAACTTCAGCATTTGACAGGGCCATGCACAAAACACTGATCAATTCATTAGAACAACTAGGTATTGCTGTACTCTTGATAAGATGGATAGCTGCATGGATTACAGACAGGACATGGCAAGTATCATACAGCAAAGTCACAGTGGGTAAACAAGTGGAACCAAGGAACAGTAGAAAAACAACCACTTGAAGGCAGTGTCCAGTGACACTCCTCCAAGAACAGGTCTGGTGGACCCTGGCCATAAAGAAGCTATACAACAGAAGGAGGAAACTATTACATGACAAGGCAAAATCCCATAAAGGGAAGGCATTCTTGATCAGTACCAGTAAGAAACTTCAATCCCTCATAAAATCATCAAAGACCAGCTTCGAAAGAAAAATTGCCAAAGACTCTAAAGATAATCACAAGGCATTCTTTAGCTACATCAAAAATCTGGGTGGCAGCTCTCAGATCTGCTCTGAGCTGGTGCATAATGGCACAAAATACACTGAATCCACAGACATTGCCAACATCCTGGTGGACAGGTTCAGTGCAAACTTCACCCCCCCCCCCCCCAAGGGCCTGTGTCTATCCCAGAAGAATGCAGTCACCCGGACATCACAGACACACAGGTGAAAGTAGCCCTCTCCAAAGTAAAAAAACACAGCATCAGTGGGAACCAGATGCTATCCCGGGCTGCGTCTTACACGAGCTCCAAAACGAACTAAACCCTGACATGAATTCACTGTTCCAACTCAGCCTCACCACAGGTTATGAACCCAAAGAATGGTGTACAGCAACATTGATCTCACTCCACAAATGTGGCGCCACAAAGGATCCCAGGAACTAACGCCCTATAAGCCTGACTAGCCTGGTCTGCAAGGCTATGAAGTGCATCATCATTGATCTCATTAACAAAGACATTGGGAACCTCCAAACATTGGACCCCACCAAATTCGGCTTTGTTAAGGGCAGATCTTGTCTCTTAAACCTAGTTGATTTCTTTGTAACAGTTACCAAAGCCTTAAATGAGGGAAAGGTAGTCCACACAGCCTACCTAGACCTCGCAAAGACCTTCGGCACAATACCCCACTCTGGTATCATAAATAAGCTTACCAGCTTAAAAATCAACCCATACATCACAAGATGGGTTGCAAACTGGCTCAGGGATAGAACTCACATGGTCAGAGTCGCGGGTGACATGTCCGACTCTAAACCAGTTGCAAGTGGCATCCCACAGGGATCAGTACTGGGACCACTCTTGTTTGGTATATACTTCTCTGAGGTACAGGCAGACACGGGAGGACTGTGGCTGATCAAGTTTGCAGATGACTGCAAACTGGGAGCCATAATCGCTCTCTGGCTGACACAAGCATCCTCCAGAAAGGCCTTACGGAGACTGATAGCTGGTGTCAGAACCATGGCCTCAAGCTAAATGCAAAAAAAGTATAGTCATCCCCTTTGGGAAAAACAAAGAGCCCACAAACTACCATATAGGAGGAAATCCACTAATTATGGAAGAAGTAATCAGGGATCTGGGGACCCAAGTAGATAGTAACCTCTCCTTTGACAATCACATTGCCAAAGTGGTTAGAAAAACCTTCTATATAGCTCACCTAATCACAAACGGGTTCACATCTAGATCAAGAGAGGTCATTGTGCCCCTCTACTCATCACTTATCAGGCCCATAATTGAGTACAATGCACCATTTGGGATGTACCTTACCAGACACCTGCAACAGCTGGAGAGACCTCAAAAATACCTCACCAAGAGGATCGTGGGCCTCAAACAGTTGCCCTATGCAGCTTGACTAAAGAAACTCCAGCTCTACTCAGTTGCTTACCGCCTACTCAGAGGTGATCTCTGCCTGACATACAAGGCCATGTTCAACCCGGAATTTTTCGACATGCTCCACCTCAAGAAAACCAGATCCACTAGAGCTACACTCTCCAGGGATTTAAACCTTAACACAACAATAAATAGGACATGTTGGAGGGATAGATTCATATCCCAAAGGCTTCCCACACTCTGGAATAGAATCACAGTCCATGTTAGGCAGAGCCCCTCACTGACCCTCTTCAAGAGAAATCTTGACGAGTGGATGGGTAATCATAAATTTGCTCCTGGGATCACTTCTATGGTCCTGCTGGACAGAGGCTCAGGAATCTAGTCTAAAAGGGAGGCGAAATCCAACAAATTCTGGCTAGGCTTATAAATGCCCTAAGGCAGATAGCCTAGTACCTACCTATGAACCTAAGAACAAGATACCAGGTGTCCTTAGTAAAAATGCTTTAATGCAGCAACAAATACAATTTGTGAAAAGCAGCACAGCTACAAGAACAAAATGTTGAATAAAGCAGCACAGCTATAAGAACAAAATGTTGGATAAAGCAGCACAGCTACAAGAACAAAATGTTGAATAAAGCAGCACAGCTACAAGAACAAAATGTTGGATAAAGCAGCACAGCTACAAGAACAAAATGTTGGATAAGTGCTTTTGAGAACTACCATAGCAGACTTTATCAAATCTACTGCTGCCTTACACAAGTGTAGTTAAATAATCAGTACCATTAACACCTTAAAAAGTTTTAAAGACATAGTACACTCAACATACAAATGGTAAAAAAGAAAAGAAAAAAACATATCATAACTTAGCAGCCCTCTCTATTAAAATTGGTTTTAAAGACAAACTGTCATTTAAGCCTGGTGGGTACCAGGCATTTAAACGAAGCTGCCATTTAAGCTCACTTTTATAAATATTTTTAGCCCAATTTGCACCCCTGGCTTTTTTCATCACCACTTCAAGTATACCAAATGTATAGCCAGAAAATGACCCACATATAAGGGAATGTATATAAAGGGCATTGTTCGTGTCATGAGTGTTGATGGCATACAAGTGTTCATACACCCTCTTCTTGAGGGCTCTTTCTATTTTACCCACATAGTATGCTTTACAACCAATGCAAACAGATAAATAAACCAATCTTATGGTGTTAAAATTACCCCCCACCAACCTAACTTTGTGGACTGGGTCCCCTAAGGTGATCTCTCGTGTGTTCAATACATAGGGGCAATAATTGCACCTACCACATGGTTTGGTACTGTTGTTGTTCCTCCTAGTAACAGGATGTTCTAACAAAGTTTTTAAATTATTACCCACATTAAAAGAAAATGTGGGACCCAAACCCAAGGCTTGAGTGAATTTGTTATTACACTCCAAAATAATGCAGTTCTTACACAAGATGTCCTTAACCTTATTCCCAAATGAACCAAATTGTATGGACATAGAATTCAGAAAATCCTGTGTATCCAACAATTGAAGGTCAGTCGAGGTGGTTTGTTCTACACTCACTTCAATATTTCCTTGTCCTAACAGGGGTACAAATTTCTTACCCCAACCTTCCAAACCTCACTATTTATCTGTCGCAACATATTATCCGGGTATCCTCTTGCTTTAAACATCTGTGTCAACAATTCCAGTTCCCTTCTCAAGTTGTCAAGGGTAGAGCAAATTCTTGCCCCCCTTATCATTTGTCCCCTAACCAAATTCCTCTTAATATGGTAGGGGTGTTGACTCTGATAACTCAAAAAGCAGTTAGAATAGGTGGCGTTACGGTACACCCTAGATGAAAACTGCCTTAACTGGAGATCTCGGGTGATGTTAACATCCAAATAGTCTATAGTATATTCATCAAATGTGTGGGTAAATTTAAAATATTGACATACTTCATTAATATGTTCAATGAACTTTTCCACAGTTGATCTGTCACATTTCCAAAGAATAAAAATATTGTCAAAATAATGACCATAAAAAAGCCACTCTTGTTTGAATCCAGTATTAAAGATGTATTTACTCTCCCACATGGCCATAACAAGGTTTGCATAAAGGGGGTCACAACTGGCCCCCATAGCCACACCCTTCACCTGATTGAAATACTCATCCTCAAATGAAATAAAGTTATTGTGAAGGATCCATTCCATTAATTCCATGACAAAGTTGATCATCGTATTAATTTAGAATATGCCAATAAGGCTTCAGGGAACAACTCCAAACATTCCTCATGAGAGATTGAACTAAATAAATCTATGATGTCAATCATTGAAAATCCACTAGTGTCAAAGAAAAACTGGGGCTTAATCCTAGTTAAAAGTCCCAAGAATCCTTGATGACTTGTGTAACTGAACCCAAAACATCCTTCACCAACCTGTCAACAAAAACACCCAAAGGGTACATTGAACTATTCTGGCCAGCCACTATTAGCCTATATGGGCGTGGTGTACATTTTTGTGGACCTTTAGGATTCCAAAACCTGTGGGAATGAGTGGACAATCATTCTTCAAGAAATTCAGTGTCCTCACTAATAATACCCTGATATAAACTGTCTTCTAAGAACAGCTGTAATCTCCTGTGTGATATGTGAATTTCATTCAAAGCAGCAGAAGTGTATCTCTCTGTGTCACATAAAATGTTCTTGATGTCATTAACATAATCCATTCTCTCAACCAATACAACCCCACCCCCTCTTATCCAGCTTCATAATTCGTATTTCGTCAGATAATCTGCGGCTGTTGAGTAACCCCGTCTCAGTGTTAGTCAAATTAAAATAATTATTCCTGTGTTTCTTATATTCATAGGAGATATCTCGCATACAATTTTTTTCATAGTGGGCCAACGTGGCGTGTAAAGGAGGGTTGTACAAACTATTTTTCTTAAACCTTGAATAATCACAAAACTGTTCCCTTTTATCTTTAAAAAGAAGTTGAAAATTGAGTTTCCTGATGTAAAGTTTAAAATCAATAAGTACCTTAGAAATATCAGGTTTTCTAGCTGGAACAAATTTAAACCCCTTCTCAAGTTTGGAGAAATAGTCCTCTGTTATTATCCTGTTTGTATAGTTGAAAATATTGAACCCGTTCAAACTAAGTAGTTCACCACCAAAACTAGAAATAATACCTTGTGGTTGTGCACCTTGTTCAAAAAGATCTAGAACCTGTTCTGATTCTGAGTGTTCCAGAAGTTCTTCCACCCCCTCTGAGTTTGACCCCTGGGGGTAACATGTTGCTCCCGTAAAAAACCTTGCCTGTTCCTATTTTGGTTGAATATCAAATCTACTGCTGCCTTACACAAGTGTAGTTAAATAATCAGTACCATTAACACCTTAAAAAGTTTTAAAGACATAGTACACTCAACATACAAATGGTAAAAAGAAAAGAAAAACATGTCATAACTTAGCACCCCTCTCTATTAAAATTGGTTTTAAAGACAAACTGTCATTTAAGCCTGGTAGGTACCAGGCATTTAAACGAAGCTATCATTTAAGCTCACTTTTATAAATATTTTTAGCCCAATTTGCACCCCTGGCTTTTTTCATCACCACTTCAAGTATACCAAATGTATAGCCAGAAAATGACCCACATATAAGGGAATGTATATAAAGGGCATTGTTAGGTGTCATGAGTGTTGATGGCATACAAGTGTTCATACACCCTCTTCTTGAGGGCTCTTTCTATTTTACCCACATAGTATGCTTTACAACCAATGCAAACAGATAAATAAACCAATCTTATGGTGTTAAAATTACCCCCCACCAACCTAACTTTGTGGACTGGGTCCCCTAAGGTGATCTCTCGTGTGTTCAATACATAGGGGCAATAATTGCACCTACCACATGGTTTGGTACTGTTGTTGTTCCTCCTAGTAACAGGATGTTCTAACAAAGTTTTTAAATTATTACCCACATTAAAAGAAAATGTGGGACCCAAACCCAAGGCTTGAGTGAATTTGTTATTACACTCCAAAATAATGCAGTTCTTACACAAGATGTCCTTAACCTTATTCCCAAATGAACCAAATTGTATGGACATAGAATTCAGAAAATCCTGTGTATCCAACAATTGAAGGTCAGTCGAGGTGGTTTGTTCTACACTCACTTCAATATTTCCTTGTCCTAACAGGGGTACAAATTTCTTACCCCAACCTTCCAAACCTCACTATTTATCTGTCGCAACATATTATCCGGGTATCCTCTTGCTTTAAACATCTGTGTCAACAATTCCAGTTCCCTTCTCAAGTTGTCAAGGGTAGAGCAAATTCTTGCCCCCCTTATCATTTGTCCCCTAACCAAATTCCTCTTAATATGGTAGGGGTGTTGACTCTGATAACTCAAAAAGCAGTTAGAATAGGTGGCGTTACGGTACACCCTAGATGAAAACTGCCTTAACTGGAGATCTCGGGTGATGTTAACATCCAAATAGTCTATAGTATATTCATCAAATGTGTGGGTAAATTTAAAATATTGACATACTTCATTAATATGTTCAATGAACTTTTCCACAGTTGATCTGTCACATTTCCAAAGAATAAAAATATTGTCAAAATAATGACCATAAAAAAGCCACTCTTGTTTGAATCCAGTATTAAAGATGTATTTACTCTCCCACATGGCCATAACAAGGTTTGCATAAAGGGGGTCACAACTGGCCCCCATAGCCACACCCTTCACCTGATTGAAATACTCATCCTCAAATGAAATAAAGTTATTGTGAAGGATCCATTCCATTAATTCCATGACAAAGTTGATCATCGTATTACTTAATTTAGAATATGCCAATAAGGCTTCAGGGAACAACTCCAAACATTCCTCATGAGAGATTGAACTAAATAAATCTATGATGTCAATCATTGAAAATCCACTAGTGTCAAAGAAAAACTGGGGCTTAATCCTAGTTAAAAAGTCCCAAGAATCCTTGATGACTTGTGTAACTGAACCCAAAACATCCTTCACCAACCTGTCAACAAAAACACCCAAAGGGTACATTGAACTATTCTGGCCAGCCACTATTAGCCTATATGGGCGTGGTGTACATTTTTGTGGACCTTTAGGATTCCAAAACCTGTGGGAATGAGTGGACAATCATTCTTCAAGAAATTCAGTGTCCTCACTAATAATACCCTGATATAAACTGTCTTCTAAGAACAGCTGTAATCTCCTGTGTGATATGTGAATTTCATTCAAAGCAGCAGAAGTGTATCTCTCTGTGTCACATAAAATGTTCTTGATGTCATTAACATAATCCATTCTCTCAACCAATACAACCCCACCCCCTCTTATCCAGCTTCATAATTCGTATTTCGTCAGATAATCTGCGGCTGTTGAGTAACCCCGTCTCAGTGTTAGTCAAATTAAAATAATTATTCCTGTGTTTCTTATATTCATAGGAGATATCTCGCATACAATTTTTTTCATAGTGGGCCAACGTGGCGTGTAAAGGAGGGTTGTACAAACTATTTTTCTTAAACCTTGAATAATCACAAAACTGTTCCCTTTTATCTTTAAAAAGAAGTTGAAAATTGAGTTTCCTGATGTAAAGTTTAAAATCAATAAGTACCTTAGAAATATCAGGTTTTCTAGCTGGAACAAATTTAAACCCCTTCTCAAGTTTGGAGAAATAGTCCTCTGTTATTATCCTGTTTGTATAGTTGAAAATATTGAACCCGTTCAAACTAAGTAGTTCACCACCAAAACTAGAAATAATACCTTGTGGTTGTGCACCTTGTTCAAAAAGATCTAGAACCTGTTCTGATTCTGAGTGTTCCAGAAGTTCTTCCACCCCCTCTGAGTTTGACCCCTGGGGGTAACATGTTGCTCCCGTAAAAAACCTTGCCTGTTCCTATTTTGGTTGAATATCCACTCTGACCTCCTTAATAAGGGGTAATTCTGCCCAAACACTTCATCTACCTCAACATCAAAAAAATCATCTTGTAAGTTTTAATCAGCCCTCCTCTGGTCATAACCAGGTGGTTCAGGGTCCTGTTCATCTATCCTCTCCTTATCGTTATTTATATTTAACCCATAATAACTTTTAGGTTAGGGGTAAGCTTCCTTATACTTATACTCTATTTCATCTCTTTTTAATTTTTTCATCTTCCTGTTGACATTCTCCTTAACTTGATCTTCTATTTTATCAAAAATCATGTTGTATCTGGCCTCAAGGTTGGCAAAATTTGTGTCATTCAAAATTCCGTCATTTAAAATATTCACCTCATCCAAAAGATTCTTAATCTTGTTGCTATTTACTTTACCAATAAAATGTAAAAGCTCTACACCATGCCTATCAAACATTAATAACAATTCATCTACTTCTTGTTGACCAACGGATAGCCAGTTGGGAAATTTATACATACGAAGACCCTTCAGGACCCTCTGTAGTTTAATACATTCAGCAAGGTACGCATTATCAGTTTGTAAATTTCGTACCTTGCTCATTTTTGTTTCAGTCCCAGAGTCGGTGGTTAATGTCAGTGGGTTGCTTCACTTTATTATGGTTAAAAATAACTGGTTCATTATTAATCCATCTGTTGAAATATGATTTCCTCATTGATTCCTGCAACTTAGCTTCCCCTGTCACCTCTCCACAAGGGATACTAACTTGTGTTGAAGACAAAGTCATTTGTTCCATAACTGGAAGTTTCCCGTTGACTAACCCTGATGTAGACGTCATAACCGGAAGTGCTTGCAACCCTGAGGCACTTGGGATCTGTAGTCTATCCAAAATACACTGCATATGATCACATTGTTGTTCCAAAAGTTTGGTAAGTTGACCAAACATCAAACTGTTGCTATCCTTGTTTCCATCAGGTGAAAAATTCGCCAAAAGTACAGTATTAACTGTACTGTCAGAGGAGCCGTTGTCTTCCATCCTCAATGAACGCCAAACAATTACAGTTACAAGAACACCACCAAACCCACACAAACAGAATCGGCAAAATCACAGTGGGTTAAACAAGTGGAACCAAGGAACTGTAGAAAAACAACCACTTGAAGGCGGTGTCCAGTAACACAAGATACCAAGTCCTCAATAAAAATTCTTTAATGCAAAGCCAAAATCCACAGCAGCAACAAATACAATTTGTGAAAAGCAGCACAGCTACAAGAACAAAATGTTGAATAAAGCAGCACAGCTACAAGAACAAAATGTTGGATAAGTGCTTTTGAGAACTACCATAGCAGACTTTATCAAATCTACTGCTGCCTTACACAAGTGTAGTTAAATAACCAGTACCATTAACACCTTAAAAATGTTTAAAGACATAGTACACTCAACATACAAATGGTAAAAAAGAAAAAAAAAAAACATATCATAACTTAGCAGCCCTCTCTATTAAAATTGGTTTTAAAGACAAACTCTCATTTAAGCCTGGTGGGTACCAGGCATTTAATCGAAGCTACCATTTAAGCTCACTTTTATAAATATTGTTAGTCCAATTGCCACCCCTTGGCTTTTTTCATCACCACATCAAGTATACCAAATGTATAGCCAAAAAACGACCCACATATAAGGGAATGTCTATAAAGGGCATTGTTCATGTTTGCACTAGTTGTAAAGCATACTATGTGGGTAAAACGGAAAGAGCCCTCAAGAAGAGGGTGTATGAACATCTGGATGCCATCAACACTCGTAACATGAACAATGCCCAACTTAATTTTAGTTTATGTTCATTAAACTGCTTGTTATTTCTCCTTTAAGTACTCATTTTAGTATTTTTCATGCAGGCACCTCATAGTTCATGGTTTAGTCAATTTCTGATTGCTTGTACCTTCAAACAGTTATTTGGAGCTGCAAAACTTGGCTGGTAGATAGTAATAATAATAATAATAATAATAATAATAATAAACTAATGGTTTTGCAGTTGTATGGTATAGCACTTCTAAAATACTGGGAAACTACCATTTTGCATGATTCATGATTTGATTTTATAAGTCTAACTATATGCATAATAAAAGGGAAGCTACCACAATTTAATTAAAGAAAATAATCACTCCCCTTCAGCCTAAGTCCCCTAGCAGCCCAAAATCACATTATACTGTTTATAACTAACCTTTACCATGTTACAGTATAAAAAATCACAGTCAAGAGAAACGTACTCTCTTGCTTTAACATCAGTGGCATTAACAACAATCAGAGATAAGACACCTCACATTTGAAGTACCTCTGAATATTGTACAGTGCTACTTTAGAATGTAGCATGCACATGACTTCAAGAAATGTATTATACATGCAGTTCTAGGAAAATATATCTTTTTATTTACAGTTGCATACTCATTCCCTTCATTATTCTTCTAAACATTAATGGCAAAGTAGGAATTATACTTTAGACTCAAGCAACCAGTTTAAAACAGTCCTCAAACTTCCAGAGTTTTTTTTCTCCACTTACCGTGATCAAAATGCATCTTATGGTAATGATATCACAATGATTCCAGCTCTTCCCTTTATTTCTGACTTTCACATTTTTGCTGGTCTGCATCATCATCATCATCATCATCATCATCATTATCATCATCTTGACCACCCAGCACTGGTCTTTATTTCAAGTCTGTCTAAACTGTGCAAAAGATGGTTAGCATTTAATAACATGAAACATAATAGCGTAGAACTTTGAGTAAGAAGCAAGTAGATAATATGCTTTCTTAAATATTTATTACCCTACTTATTAAATGTGCATTTTGGATGAAAGCTAATTAAATATAAAGACTTTTCATTATTTAAGGAAAGAAATCTTATATCTTAAAACATGCAAAACACAGCTAAAGAGCATCAATCAGACTGTTTGATTTAGCCAGAAAGTATTTACTGCACAAATGTCTAAAAGGTAAGAACATAGTAAATTGATATGTGGCAGAACTATGTTTTATATGCATTAACTTACAAGATCCAATTAAGAATGTATCCCTTTATAATCTAACCACCACAGTGCAGCCATATCAGATTGCATTTACAGGGTTATGTATGCACAGTTTTAGCTGCATGCTGTTCTGGAGGAAAACAGTAATAGCAGTGCTATGTGACTAGGAGCAACTTGCAGATTTACTACATCATATTTTGAAGACATAAGTAAAGGAAGTCTTTATCAGTTTTTAAGAAAGTTAAGACTGTACTATAAATTCAGTAACATTTACCATAAGCAGCATTATTTTAGTAGGAACACATTGAGATTGTAATCACAAGACAAAGTGAAAGAAAACACGCAAAGATGAGATAATTATGTTGCATAGCACAGTTGCACAGGGAAAAGCTGTAACATTTAGGAACAGTCAAAATATTTGCAATACAAGGTTAATGCAAGCTTATGTGAAGACCCCAGCTGTCTTTTAAAGTTAAAATTTACATCAGCATAACTGTAGTTTAAATGAAAGTCTACTGAAACAAAAGCAGTGATTACTCTTTATGCAGTAATCAGCTGGAAACAGGCATAACCATTGGTGTGATGAGTACTGATTGCAGGAGGGGAGCAACGAACGTGCCTTCTGTGTACTGCTGGCCTTCATAGAGGCTGGAAATGAACTATCACACATGTATGGGTCTTAAAGCTGCAGAATTGTCTTCTAAAATAATTCATGTCACACATCATATCTGTTATGGGGAAAGAAAAGAAACTGAAAAATGAAGGGTCCTGTCATGCAGGCTTTATAAATAGTTGCAGTCTATGGGACCATTGTGGAGTGTAGCCTAAATTCCTAGTTGCCCACTAACCCTGTCTGGTTAATTGACTTGCACAAGTGCTAATGAGGTATGAGTGAATCAAACTGTTTACCACAGGCACTAAAGGTCAAGTCTTAAGCCTCTGTGCCAACCACCAGATAGTAGGGAAATAATGTCAGTAACTGATACTCCACAGGCATCAACCTCATTTAGCTCTATTTCTAACATCGGAATTTGTAGATTGCAAAATTGTTTTGTGTCAGCATGGCATGCATTGTATATAATGAGTGAGAATATTCAGTTTCAGTATATATTTAATACGGACTGTCTTGAAAAACAACTGTAGTCAGATAATCTTTAGAGAGCATCTAGTTAAAAAGCAGTCTAGCAAAATGCCATTATTTTTCAGGTTGCTATTATCTTGCAAACTGAAATATTGGTATGATGTGAATTTCCATGTGGAGAATACGGCATTTAATGCATTGATGGCTAGTGTCATTCAGGACAAAATCATTGGGACATTCTGATAAATATTATAAAGTGACAACTCTCTGCAATACTGTCAAAGGGCATTCAAAGGGTGAAATTGGCTTGAACAGCAGATTAAAAAGCCTTTCTGAATCAAGGAATGCTAAAGAACTACTGGGGAGGCTAATTTGCTGTCAGAAAACAGCAATTACAGCCAAAGGGAGTTATCTTGAATTATTTTCAGTTTACTATTGTGCAATATAAAAAAGGGAGAAAATTACTTTCCACAATGCTTCCGTTATTTTATTAGTAATGTTTATTGATCATGCACTTTTCTCAAAATTGGATAGCATTCTGATTTTGAATCAGTCTGGTTTCAATCAATGGCTCTGTAAATCACATTTTATGTGTATTTTAAAAGCACTCTGCTTAGATACCATGTAGCAATTAACAAAGGACATATTAAACTCAATGTTCACTTCATTATGCTGGCACAGATCTTGCATATATAAACAAAATGCATTACATTTGTATCCAAATACCTCAACAGACAACTATGTTTCAGATTCCACTGTAAAAATATAGTATATAAGTCATGCAGTGCCATGAAAAATAGAAGTCTAATGAAGGTTAAGCATTATAGTTTCTTCTTAAGGTTCACAGGGGTCCTTAGTCATAATTTTCTTTTCTATGGTTACACATTGTCCCCTGGAATCTGCAAGCCCTGCACGGCATGCAGGACTAGTGCAGGAGCTCCAGCAGGTAATATGTCTGCCGTGCGAGTCAGGAATAACCTGCAGGAATGTGCACGAGGGCTTCTGCACTAGTCCTGCACTGACTCAGCCCCTGTATGCAAATTACCCCATTTGCAGGAGAAATCCAAGCAAATTAGGTGAATTTGTGATACAGGAGGCTAGGAAATGGCCGTGCAGGGCTAGTGTAATCTGTAGAAATGTACTCCGCCAGTAACAGAGTACATTTCTTCAAATTACAAACTGGAGCCATGACAGCTCCAAATAAAGGCTGGATATCATGTAGAAAGCATGCCAATGGCCAACTGTAAGGCCATTGGCAGGGAAAACATTTGCAAAATTAAAAGAATCAACTTTTTTTTTTTTTTAGCCGATCTCGGCTGTTTAAGCATAGGGCACTGGAGCGCAAATGGGATCATGCGGAAAATACAAATAAAAACATAAAATAAGCATTCTAACCAAAATCACTATTTTGCCATTATGCTCAATGGCAAGCAGAAGACAACATGGACAGTGAATAGTGGTTGCTAAGGGGGAGGCTCAGTGTGGGACCTGTAACTATGCATCAGCAGGCAATCCTATGCAAATGAGGGGAATGATACTGAATCCCAGATTCCCCCTGCATGCTAGTCAGCACCCAACAGTGTAAGAGCAGGAATAGCTTGGTGCAAGCCTAGGAGTTAGTTGACATCATAGGGGGGGGGGTTTCAGGCATACTGTAAACGGTTGTAGCCCTGTGGCTCGGGTCTGCTCCTAGCTTACCAGAGCTAACAAGGGGGTGTGTCTGAGGCTGCCTAGCACACTTTACATTGCCTAAGCAGGTGTGCACCAGGTTTTAAAGGGAAAAAAAGTAAACCAGGAAATAGCCTCTGTGCACATATGAGCACTGTGTTTGCACTGCGCTCCCCCGGGCTTAAACAGAAAGGCAGTGGAAAGGGAAAACAGCAGTAGGAAGGTAATCTAGGAGAACTAGCATAGCTGGCAGGTGAAATGTATCAGAATCAGCCAATTACACAGGCAGCAGACCAGCCCAGCCCAGAACACTGCTATAAACTATGCAAATACCTTTCCCTCTGGCTTTTCCCATACTCTACACCACCGGTGTATACAAGCGGGGAAATTTTAACAAACAAAACAACAAAATCATAGGGGCTGTAATAGCTATCATACAACAACATGTGGAAGAGGCTGAGGGTGGTAAGGATGTGAATGCTGTCGACCAACCCACAGTGAGGAGATGGAGAAGAGTGTACAGACCCAGGGTAACCTATCAGGGGCTACATGATCTAGAGGTAGTGGAGCGCTATATGGTGGACAGGGACCTCTTACAGCAAATTGTTGAGCTGTTCCGGCCCTGCCTGACACACAGAACTAACAGAGGGGAACTCATCCCAGTGGATAACAAGGTATGTGTAGACCTAAGAATACTAGCAACAGGTACCTTCCAAAGGCCAACTGGGGATATTATGGGGATCTCACAGGCATCAGCATCCAGGGTATTCCACCAGTTCCTGGATGCCATGTCAGCACATGCTGGTGAGCACATATATTTCCTCAACACCTGTGAGGTGTTGGCCAGTAATATGCATCTCTTCCACCAAATAGCAGAATACCCTGAGGTGGTGGTGCTATAGACTGCACGCACATATGCATCAAAGCACCACCCGGTGAGTGGGGTAGGGTCTACATCAACTGCATGGGCTTCTCCTCCATCAACTGCCAGGTTGTGTGCGATCCCAGGGTATAATAATAATGAATGTGTGTGCTGGCTACCCTGGAAGCTATCACAATTCCCACATCTGGCATATGACACAGCTGTACCAGAGATTTGCCAATGGGGACATCCCTTACAGCCACTTAGTGGGGGATGCTGGTTACGCACTAGAGCCGTGGCTTATGACACCCATCATAAATGCACACACACCCAAACAAGAACTCCATAATGAGGCACACGCACAGACCAGAATTATAATAGAGCGTGTGTTTGGGATGCTCAAGTCATGGTTCGCGTGCCTGGACACATCTGGTGGATCCTTGCAGTACTCACCAACTACGTGTACCCAAATTGTCATGGTATGCGCCATGCCACACAATATAATCCTGCAGAAACAGCTGCAGCAGGAACCGCACATGGCAGGTCCACACAGCCCCCCCACCATTGCCAAGGCTTGCACAGGCACAGAGTGACTCGGAGGAGGAACAACCTAAGCCTGCCCCAGTAGGCAGAAGGAGGTGTGCCCAGTATGCCCTGGCCTTGGCAAAGAGGCAGCACATAGAACAATCACTGACACAGGAGGGACCCAGTGAATGACACCTCTCACTGACTTGCACATACAGTAAAAGGGATGTCAAACATGACACTATCTGTGCTCAACCATGTGTAGGGAGTGTACTATGTGCATTTGACATAGGCAGCTCTACAGCACCATCCTCAGTACTGGCACCCCCACAAGGTAAGTCACTCAACCTACCAATTGCCAAATGCAGTAGTATATGTTGTTATCAGTATCTATGGTATGGATGTGAGCATGCAAGGGAATTGGGTGGCTGAATGGTATGCCAGCAGATAATAGACACCTATAGTGGCACCATGAGATCTGTAACAAATATTGGTGTCACCATAGTAGCCAGTACTACACAGGGTGACAAAACCCACTGCAGGAAACGTGCTGGGGCACTTGTGTCTATATGACTCACATATGCCAGTCAGGGAGGTTCACATACCCAACAACAGTCTCAGCCATCAGGACAGATGTAGACAAACACAAACAAAGACTGTGCTATGGCCTCTGAATGATGCCTATGGGTTACCTCCCCCCAGGCCTACACAGACAGACTACATCAGGTCAGGCAGTGGGATGTTAGTTCTGAAGGGTAGGAAGTCAGAAACTAATATGTAAGTCAATCAAACCTAAGACCTGTAGTACACCGATATGCCTCTAGTCAGCATGATAGGTTAGAATACAGAATGAAATAGAGTACCTGACATACCAGTACAGTCATAGCAAATGTGTAGAAATGTCAGGTGTGCCCCCCCATCCTATGTAGAAATGTAGAAACAGTCAGGTGTGCCCCCCAATCATGTGTAGAAATTTAGAAACAGTCAAGTGTGCCCCCCCAATCCTGTGTGGAAATGTAGAAATAGTCTGGTGTGCCCCCCAATTCTGTGTATAAATGTAGAAACAGTCAGGTGTGCCCCCCCATCCTATGTAGAAATGTAGTAACAGTCAGTTGTTTCCCTGCCCAATCCTGTGCAGAAATGTAGAAACCTTCAGGTGTGCCCCCCAATCCTGTGTAGAAATGTAGAAACAGTCAGGTGTGCTCCCCCAATCCTTTGTAGAAATGTAGTCACAGTCAGGTGTGCCCCCACACTCCTATGTAGACATGTTGAAACAGTCAGGTGTGCCCGTTCCCCAATCCTGCGTAGAAATGTAGTAACAGTCAGGTGTGCCCCCTCCCATCCTCTGTGTAGAAATGTAGAAACAGGCAGGTGTGCCCCCTCCCCCAGTCCTGTGTAGAAATGTAGTAACAGTCAAGTGTGCCCCTGTCCCCGAATCCTGTGTAGAAATGTAGAAACGGTCAGGTGTGGTCCCCCCAACCCTACTTGGAAATGTAGTAACAGTCAGGTGTGCCCTCCCAAACTGATTTAGAAATGTAGTAATGGTCTGGTGTGCCCCCTCCCAATCCAATGTACACACATTGTAACAGTCAGGTGTGACCCCCACAACCCTATGTAGAAATGTAGTAACATGTATGTAGGTATAATACTAGAGGAGCACAGATGCCCAGAGGTGGCCAAGGTAGCAGGATAGACTGTAGCATTTGCACAATATGCAAGCATGTGTGTGTTAGGTTGGTGTGTGTTTCATATTGTGTGAGAGCGGTCAGTATGCATGCATGTCGAGGTAATACCTGGTGGCCATTGCCCACTTCTGCTGATGACAGGGCCAAGTCCTCATAACTGCAGTGCCAAAGACAATTCCCACCAGTATAATGTATGCTAACAGTAAGCCATTGTAAATGTATAGTGGTAATATGTGTCACCATCTGAAAGATTGACATGGCATGGCTGTTGGGCTAGATATACAGGCAGTGCACAGGGGAAAGTACCCCAGACATACAGTATATATTGTGTAACTGTGAAATGGACACACCCTTGGAATTGTAACTACAGGTATGCATCACATTATCTGGTCCTGTAGTATGGGATACAAGTGTTGCCTGCCCGAACACTTGCAGATCACAAAGGTGGTAGGACTGATGTATTGGGAAACAGCTGATGTACCTGCACATGCCAGCATAACTAGAATTCCCCATGCATATCTGTGTGTCAGATGCAAGTAGTGTCCATAGCACACATGCACCAGGCTCACTCAAACACCACACATAGGTACCTCTCTGGTCGTATCCCTGCTGTGGGGAATGGGTACAATATGACCCCACCTGTATATGGCAATAGCGAAAGAATGTAGCATGCAGTGCAGGTGTTCCATGCAGTTGTGCCCCTAGCAGTAGGTAGCACCCTGCCAGCATCCACACCACCTGATCAAGACTGATAGAAGGTATTGGCATGAACACCTAGCACACTTACCCTGTCACTCTAGCGGAATATACTGTATGGCGGTCTGAGACAGTAGGACTGACAGAATGCAATGGCCTGCCACATCCGGCCTGCATCAACACCAAATGGCCAACAGGCCTCTGGCAAAGGCCTGTCTCACAAGTACTGCCAATGCATGTTATGTTATGGACACCCACATAACAACATAACACACTCCACGTAAGCCATATGCAAGGCCATGTGGACAAACCACAGTAACATGTCCACCATGTCCCACTGCATGAACTGTGGACCAACACCAAAACACAGCTGTGATGGGGTTATAACCTTAGGGAAAGTGTCAGAGATTGTATGCATAATGTATGGAAGAGGATAAAATAACAGAGGGTGGGTGGGAGCATGGGCAACATGGACTGTGCAAGGTCCGACACAAAGCTGTGTGCACACACTATTCCTGGCTGCAAACATGTAAATGGGTGGCTACATACCTGCCCATACACCGCAATAGGGGTAATGTCCTGACTCATGGCCCCTGCCTTTAGGTAACCTGTGCAAATCTGTAGAGCTATGAGGTATTGCCACAGCAAGATAAGACCATACTGTCATGTCAATGGATGTACAAGTATGGGATACTCTACTAGCACTGTACCAAGGTGCTGGACCAGATACACAGACCCAGCAGCAAGTGTCTGCAGCTCCCCCTCCAGAATGGCATAACTTACCATGAATATGTAGGTGTCTGCCCACAATACTGGACACAGCTGCAGTCACCCTTGTCCCCCAATACATCACTGTGAGCAAGAATGTCCAACAGGCAGTACATGAGGACAGAAAACATCACAGTGTATAACAGTACACATATCTGAATATCTCTGCTAAAAGCAGTATCATGTAGCTGAAGCAGCACAGACACAATCACCTACAGTACACACTATCCTCTGCACAATTTGTCCCCATATTGCCAAATGATCAATGGACATCCTGCAGAAACAGTTTGCTACCTGTAGTTGTACAAAACAATGGTCTGCACTGGAGTACAAACTACCTGGAATCGATCCACACATTCAGTACAGAAGGGCATACTGGGCATGCTCACACACTTAGAGAAATGAAGGCAATGTCTGCAAACAACAGTGGACCATACATATCTGGAAGTTGCAGATGTTAGTGCATACACTCCTCAGTATGCACCAGTCATGCTTTGCACACACAGTGGATAGGAATACAGACATATATCCAAGGACAACACACTATAATAAGCCAAAAGTAGATGTGAGGAAGAAAGTGCCTGTGACAAGGAGCCATCCATTATGAGGCCTGCCCCAACCAGCACACAGCCAAATAGCTACAACCACATGAGGTCTAAATGTCACTCACTGTAAAGATTAGCCACCGACTGCAGACTATGTGGTGCAAGTGCTAGCTGTCCAACATGACTGTACAAGGAAGTAGTCATCTAGCAGCTGTATATACGTACCTGCGAAATATAACCCGGGTGTGCCCGCATGTGGTGTGTCAACCTCTAGATGAATGGGTAATGGCCCATGCACACATACTGCCCTCCCCATAGCCCTACTATGACAAGCCTGCTGAGGTCATCCACTTTGAAATACACCTTTGGGAAAAGTGTAGCCCAGTAATCTCCATGGCACGTCCTATAACTGTGTACTGCTGTAGTGATATAAACTAGTTAGGTAGGAGTTCTTATCCCAGACATGGCAACTGTGTGTGTGTGTGTGTGTGTGTGTGTGTGTGTGTGTGTGTGTGTGTGTGTGTGTGTGTGTGTGTGTGTGTGTGTGTCTCTGTCTGTGTAGAGCGCAATGCTTTTTAGGCTAGTCACACTGACTACAATTCAAATGCCCTACTTTGGCAAGGCTGCTGATGTCATTCACTGTGAAATACACCTTTGGGGAAGGAGTACTCCAGTAGTCTCTGTGGTGCATCCTATAACAGTGTAATGCTGTAGTGTGATCTAGAACTCTGGTAGGGGTTCTATTCCCACACATGGGAAGTGTGGATGTTTGTGTGTGTGTTTCTATGTCTGTGTAGGGAGCAATGCTATTTAGGCTAGTCACACTCCCTACAATTCAAATACTCTACTTTGGCAAGCCTGCTGATGTCGTTCACTGTGAAATACACCTTTGGAGAAGGAGTACTCCTGTAATCTCCATAGTGCGTCTTATAATTGCGTAGTGCTGTAGTGTAATAAACTAGTTAGTTTGGAGTTCTAATCTCAGACATGGCAGGTGTGTGTGTGTGTGTGTGTGTGTGTGTGTGTGTGTGTGTGTGTGTGTGTGTGTGTGTGTGTGTGTGTGTTTGTCTGTGTTTATCATTCATATTCTGTGTGGAGGTGGCTGTGAGTGTGTAACAACTGGACTCACTGTGGAGCAGGTTTTGCAAATTTCTTATATAGTGGCCCTAGTATATGTCGCAATGTCATCCTTACAGGGATAACAAACAAGAAACAGCAGAGAGGCTGGGGTGCAAATCCATAGCCGTACATGTGACATCAAGGCCTGGCAAAAAAGATAGCAACCCTTGTATTATCCAGAGAACACTCTCAACTCATGTCTCATACACACACACACACACACACACACACACACACACTTGCCTAGGCAAAAACCGGTATGTTGGTAGTACCCTGCATATTGCCCACTCATGATAACCATGGTGTGATTGCAGTGGGCTACAGATGTCATGGAACCGTGTCCATCAGTCCAATAGGCACATACATGCAGACAGTGCACCTTCCCTATGTTCCCCACTGGACACCTGAAACACCTGTGGTGCCATCAAATGTGACCCAAAAAGGACATACCATGCCTTAAACACATGTCCTGTATGGACTCATGCCACTGACAACAGAGAATACCTGTATCATGCTATCAATATAGGTGCAGGGTCAACCTGCTGTCCATTACCAGTTCCAGCCACATGAGGCCAGGACTGGCACATCTGATGATAACAATCTGTGTACACAACATAATCCAGACACATTTCACTGTACATGCATGCGGGATGTGTGCACATCCCAGACACCGTCCATGTCATGGACTAAGGAACACATACATGGCAAGCAATGCACAGCAATGGCCACACACAATAGCTACCTAGGTGACTGGATGAATACAATACCCACCTGTGTGGGCCAATACAGACACTACACCACTGAGCCACACTGCAGACCATTGTTATGTAGCCTGATGCCAAGGTATACCCATCACCTAGCCTTGTAGAGCCATCTGGCACAGTCAACCACTACACACCCATGAAACAATGCACCCATGCATGTCAGTACTGACACCCTGTGTGTGTGTGTGTGTGTGTGTGTGTGTGTGTGTGTGTGTGTGTGTGTGTGTGTGTGTGTGTGTGTGGTGTATGATGCCTATGGCCACATTCACACTGACTACAGCCCGCATTGGCATACTGAAGCATGCTGTCTGATGTCAGACACCTCCACATACTTTTTGCCCCTATACCCTCCGGATAACCCATTTTGCATGTGATACCTGCACAGTACTGTATTGTGGCAATCTAATTAGTGAGGAGTTGTATTCCTGACCCAACCAAGTGTGTCAATGTGTGTGGGTCCCTGAGAGAGTTTGGCTGTGTTGACGCTGACACCTGTTCATGTGGACAGGCACGTCTACTACACCTACCATATAGCTACCATATCCCTGTCACATATGTCACTCACCATCACATATACGTTTAGAGGGCTCCTCAACTTGTAACATATGTGGCACATCCAAGAACTGCATAGACATATGATAGCAATACATAGTCAGTCAGGGGTTTGATAACCTGTACTGGTAGGTGTGTGACACAAACATGCTTAAGTTTTACTCTCCGACCCCTCCCTGACTTATCTTTGCCTCTGTCTGCCTCTCTCACTCCCTCTATGGTGGATGTGGAGACGTACACCTGCTTTGCTTAGGCAACAGCATGAGTATTGTAAGTTATGCTCATGATTAGCTGATGACCTCTGCATGAATTGCAGCCCTCATCTAGCTGATTGCATGTAGAACAGCTGTGGTAACATTCCCATAGCCAATTGCATGGAAACACACTCCAATATCTTTGAACATCATATTGGTGTTGAGCCTTTTCATTCACTATGAGCAGCACCTTGATCTGTTATTTGGCAAGCAGCATCACAGATGGATTGGGGATTTACCTCTAACAACATACACTGAGAAAATAGGCCAACACACAGGAGGGGGATGTGTCTGACATGAATACAGAATGTAAGTGCTGCTATACTGCATTTGGAGTAATGCTGGTTTAACAGGGTGTGTGTGGATATGGCTGTCCTACATGTTTTAATACCTGTCATGTCAGTGCTATGTTTAGGAGGAAACCCCCATCTGTAGGGTCTTCTGCAGACTGGGCAGTGTGAGGTGCCTTCTGTTTCTTGTGTTACCCACAGAGCACCTATCTGTGAACTGCAGAAGCATAGTGTGAGGATTGCAGTCGGTACATGGTGACAGCCATGAGAGTTACTGACTTCATATTCCTCACAGGACATATGTTGCAACAAATCCTGTTACAACAGTAAATGTATGAGGTTATCACAGCAACATGTCAATATTGGCCCTGTGTTTATGCCTCCAGCCACAACTCTGTCAACCTTTGTACATATGTCATGCAGTAAAAGGTGCATATGTTCTGTACACCATATTTATTGACATCATATCTGATAACAAGCCAGTGAGATATCAGACTGCTACACATGTTATGTATAGTAGGGGTTATATTTGAGGACATAACCTGGGTATTCTGTGGTTGTGTGACAGTACTAAGGTCTGTGTACTTATGGTGATTATTGACAGTGTATCTATTGTGAATATGTACCTTGGTTTGTGTACAGACTGTAGTTGATATCATTGTTCTTGGTCTTGTTTTATCTGATGTTACATGCTGCTCCACTGTCTGTAACCCTATTGGCTTAGATGTTTGTAGGTCCAAACACACACATGTCCCATACCACAGACAGGCATTGGACAGTATATCTAGGGTTAGTGTGTGAGTGGCACATATGAGGATGGTGTTGATCAGATAGTCCATATACTGTAATATTATGCTAGCTTACCATATCTTGCTGTGGCTGTGTTCACATTGGTTGTGGTTATGCCCTTTCACGCAGGTGTTTATTACTCTGTGCTGTGACATGCCTGTAGAGCCTGCTATATATGCAGGTACATGTGTATTCCCCCATAGGAAATATAGGCCAGTGTTGTGCCAGTCTGCCTGCAGCCTGCAAATGCTTTATCACATGTGTGGCAGCTTAGTGTACTTACCCATTGAGATGCTATGTCCAGATACTTGCCAGATCTACTGCTGCTGGGCCAACATAACAGTCATGTATGTCAGACAAAGCAGTGGGATGCTGTACAGATGTATGTCACTAACTAGTGAGTAGTATGTGGCCATGGCACCTCTGTACCAACGGCTATTATGTGTCAAGACAGACAGGGGTGTATGAATGCATAACCCATGGGGGCAAATGCATACCAGTATTTACAAGATATACCCATCTACATGACTATTAACATTCACATTGGCAAGCTTCGTCCACATGTCTTGCACTATGGGGTTCTGTGTATACCTCTGGACTGACCAGAGTGTGTCAAACTGTCCAAATATATTGGCCATATCCCTGCTGTAGTCCACAGGATCATTACTGTGCTAGCAGTGGTACTGTAGTATGATGTCCTTAGGATATCTGTCAGTAGCCAATGGTGCACATGTTAAAAGCAGATGTGACCTCTCACTCACAGCATGTCTGTGAAGACAATCCCTATTACAGTAGCAATAGTCTACAAATATACCTGCAATACATACCTGACATCCCCTTGCACTAAGACATTGGGACTATTACGGCTGAGGTAGGGCTCCACTCCATGTTCAGGACATATGGTGAACATATATGTATATATAATTATCCATATATCTATATATCTATATATATATATATATATATATATATATATATATATATATATATATACACATATAAACACTCAGATGTATAGATATACAGAGCGATGTATGTCTATACATATACAGATGGCGATACATATGCACATATACGTATGGATATCTACATATATATTGACAGCAATAGGTATATCAGAATAGATATGTATGCACATATAGTTATAGATATCTACATATATATCCACATAAATAGGCATATCTGTACACATAGGATGCGCATACATATATAGCTATATATACATATATCTATATATGTATATATATATATATATATATATATATATATATATATATATACATACATATGAAGAGATGTACACATGGCCATATATATGTTGAACTATACAGATGTGTATACAGACATATGTATGAGAATACATGTGCATGTACATGTAGACATATATCACCCTATTATATGTATATATCCATATTCCTGTCATGTGTAAACCTCACGGTTGTATATACCCTCCCAGATGTATATCACTGTATGTATCTGCTATGTGTACATTATGATAAAACAACATATGTGATGCAACAATCATATTAACAAGTAATACACAATTGTGGAAGTAAAGGCAATTGTTCAATACTACTCAATATGTGTACTGATAGATATATTGGTAAAACAACAGCTGTCTTCACAGTGGTCATGGCATAGTGGTTAAGTGTTGTGACTGTAGTGTTCAGGGTCCTGGGTTCAAGACCTGCAAGGGTTGTTCATTTTGTTGCTGGGTAAAACAAGGGCTGTCAGATACATAGTGGTTAAGGCAGTTTTGAGCAGCTTTAAGTGGGTTTGCGTGGGTTTGCTTGATGTTAAGCAGTGCTAAGCTATGGGTAAACATACTGGCACTTACACAGTGTAGGTTTCGCTTACCATTGTGCAAATCAGCTCAGCTGTTATATTACAGCAATTTTGATACTTACTACGCATGGCTATGCCCTGGCAACCAGTTCACACTACAAAGTCTAATAACATAGCAGGGTAATGACATCTGTAATAAGTGCGCATAATGCCATGTACAATACATGTGCCTATGTGCTGTAATTACAGTAGCAAGGGATGTGTCATGTGTGGACATAGATGTATATGAGACCTGTATATCACTGTTATCCATGTGAATGTGTTACATACAGGGGTAGTAGCCCAGGGTACCTGCTGTCACACTGACATGTAGTGTATCATGGTGGTACTACTGTTGACAGTGCTTACCCAGGCAAAAGCAGAGTGCTAAATGCAGTACTAACAAAAGGCACACCTGCAGGCATAGCTGGTCTCTGAGGCCTCCCTTTTGTATCCCTGGTGTGTGAGCTGTGCCACAGTATATAACCCCTACTGGCTAATGATCTGGCATGTGGAATGTAACTGTAGACTACCACCTGTACAGCACATGTTAATGAGGGCTTCTGACATGTAGTTATGGCATACATATTGTTGTCAAACGTCTATCTTTCAACACACTCATCCTACTACATAGCTACTTGCCAAGCTGATGACTGTCAGTCCCTGTACAGATGTGCAGATGGCAGGTATCCAGATGGAATATGTACAGGCAACCTAAGCTTGATTGAAACTGACATGTCTGCCCAGCTGTGCAAGAACTGGCACATATAGGAGATGACACCCTGTACAAACCACATGCCACAGGTACCTCCACTACACTACCACAGTCAACAGAACATGCTTGGGTACAGGTCTCCATCACAGACACTAACCATGTGCTGTAATGCATGTTGCATACATGTCAACTTGATCACTTCAGTGGCCATGTGCAGGAGGAACCTGGAGGATTTGCTGATGAATGTCATTCTCACCCTGGGGGTCACCACTGTAGTGTCTGTCGATAAATTGCCTGCTGGCACTTGGCAAGTGGCAGGATACCACTGTACAGACATCCCCTACACAACCCATCTCTCCTTGGACAATAGCTAGGTACACAACTATGACCACCTGCAGCAATATACCCCTGTACTGACACATGTGTATGTGTGCATGACTGAGTATAGCAGTGTCTGTGTGTTAGCACACCTGTACTTGGTAATTCCATGAGGACCTTCACAACCACTGCAACACCCATTGCCATAGTCAGTTGTGGCTGCTGCTGTATTGGACATTACATGTACCCTGTTAAGCTTCTCTCCATACCGGCTACATGAGCCTTGCAGTACCAGCACAACAGTGTTGTACAAATGGGTTGATAGGTATGGGATACCCATTGTTTTCTGGCAAGCGTGTGTATGTGTGCATGTCAGTATATCTGTAGGGTACAGCATTCTGAGGCCACATACTCCTATTACAATACCCATTGCCACACAGTAGTACAGATAGTGTTGTTGCTGCCCTAGGTGAGACATGACAATGCAAAACCCTACTATGCATGTGACATGTGCACTATATGCATATCCCTGTAGTACCACTGTTGGGGTATACTATGGGTTGTATCGCAGTTGTGGCCAGTGTGTGATGGTGGGTATGGCAGAATGTCATCATGGGTTTCAGGGAGTACAATACCCACTGGTGGATGTGGGTGCTGTGTACACTGTCATTACTCCAAGGTACACCCGGTATATGTCCCATGTACCATGTTATGGTTACCACTGTCACCATCAACCATACAGGTAACTGATAACACAATCCAGGTCAGTTATGCATGTGCTGTGTGCAGCCTACCTGTAACACATTGGACACACAGTCTAGTTAGTTAGCAGTGATAGGCCTGGTCTCTCGGATGTGTGTCTGCCTGTTATGTGTCTGTTAATGTGTATATGAAGGTATGTCACACTATGTATTGTCCATATACACCCATTATATCCCCCATTAGCATGTTGCACATGTCTGGGGATGTTCTGCATGTAACATGTAACCTGGGACACACCTCACCCTAAACACTGTGTGGTGGGTGCAATGTAAGCCACACACTTCAGTATCACTACATACCTAGGTGGGGGTCTAGTCCCAGTGTTGCCAAGTAACAGTGTGCATGTATGTGGATGGGCCTACATCAGGTTGCAGGGTATACATGCCCCAGTGGGTCACCTGTCCATGTGGCACAGGAAATAACCCTTATACTAACCTGTGACGTGTTCAACTGCACCCCAGATATGTCACAGCCATGGTGTCACCAAAGTACCATACCCTGTTGCGGAATATGACTGCAGACCAACCTTGTGCTGACACATGTACACCTACAACACAAATGGATAACATTATAGTGACCACAATCAACCAGTGTTACCAACAGCTATAATGCATCATTGCTGGATAGCTACACTACCTGACATATATGCATTAAACTTCACTCCTTACAACATATTACACTGCAGTCATGTGTTACACTGTAGTAGAGTCACCGTGTGCATCAGAACCATATTAGCCTGTCCCTGCATTGATGGTATGGATGACAGGGATGTGGCACAGGTATCACCATATGCACAGGGCATCCTCATGCTGACACATGTACACCTACAACACAAATGGATAACATTATAGAGACCACAATCAACCAGTGTTACTAACAGCTATAATGCAACATTGCTGTAAGGCTACACTAACTGACATATACGCATTACACTTTACTCCTTACAACATGTTACACTGCAGTACTGTGGTACACTGTAGTACAGTCACCATCTACATCAGAACCATGTCCCTGCATAGATGGTATGGATGACAGGGATATGGCACAGGTATCATCATATGCACAGGGTGTGTTGTTGGTTTGCCAGAGGTTGAGGGTCAGCCATACATTTGTCACCATGTGTATGGGTGAGGGGTGTACCAAGGTGAACTTGGCATGGTGATGTGGTGTGTGTAGGTATGAGGTTGCCCTAGGTGTGTTTGTATAATGTGTGGGTATGCATGCACACAGTTCTGCCATGTGGCTACCCTACACAGGCATTTATGGACAGCTACAGACCATACCTGGCAGGGTGGCAGTTCACTGCCTCTGGCAATGGACATGTGGACTGTGCCTGCATGGGGTTCCATGGGCACGTGCAGGTACAGGCCTCAATGTGCTACTCTCACCTGACGATGACAGATATCCGCTGGTACCAGGTCCCTCCTGGGACTAGCCAGGAACACATGCGTGTGGCCTACTGTGGTGTAGACAGTGCCCCCTGCAGGGCTGGTACTGCCACTACAGGAGTGCCTTGGTGTCCTAGCACATCCATGTTAACTGTCAGCTGTTTGCAAGCCTACACACATGCGGCCATCACCGCACTCCAATCACACGTTCAAGCACAGACAGACCACAGTTGATGAGCTCCATCATCTCACCAGACCATCTATCCATGAACTCAGTTAATGCACGGATGATACCAGCCAGTTCACAGGCATTGTCACTTGCAGATGTGAGAGCAGCCCTCTGCCGCCTCAGGCCCTGCCTGGTGTAACATTCTATATGTGCCTGCGCCTTCATGACAGCCTGAAACATGCACCTGCTGGTACCAGCTATGCCGTCTCTGCCAGGGGCATGGTGTGCAGCGGCCATACCACGAGCACCCTGGGACATCTGCCTATGTGGTGCCCTACCGGACATCCGGCTATGCCTGCTGTGACCAGACACAGTAGGCCTGGTTACTACACTTTCCTGTGCACAGCCACCAAACGCCAGCTGTCCCTCCACTATGGCTATTGTGATGGAGTATGTATAGTCACTGAAACTGTGTGCGGGGTTGGGGTGGTTAAAAGGGGGATGTCAAATGATGGTGCTGTTTTGGCTCCTGACAACCCCACCTGTGCCTCATCTTCGGTGTCTGTATGGACACCAACATCAGATTGCATGCAGGAATGACCCTGACCCACCTCGCCACCTGTGGGGGAAAACAATAAATGCACTTTAAAACCTGTACAGCATTGCCTAACAGTACACACATCCACACACACACAAACACACACACACACACACACACACACACACACACACACACACACACACACACACACACACAAACACACACACCACAGTAATGCCTACCTGTCTGTGACTTTACAGACAGTCCCACATATATGTCCATGTGTACCTCATCCTGCATCACACTTGGTAACATACACACACTGATACCACTCATTAACATATCAGTCCTCTAAATGCCTACACAAACGATCACAATACAAGACCTGTTACTACATTACCTGCCTGACCTGTGTGTAGTGGTTTTAGATGGCCTCACTGCTGGCATTTGGTGTTCACCCTGTGTATGTCCAGACATCATGAGCATAACCCCTATATGTGTGGGCTACTATGTTCTCTCCATAATATCATGCACTGGTGTGTCATGTGTATGTAATGCTCAGTACATGCCAGATATGCTGCTTAATTAGCCTATAATGCGACAATTGTAATATATGGATACACTCCCTGGTGTTGACTAGTGCTTTCCCAATGCATCTGTAATGTTGCATACATGGTTTGTAGGTGACCTCTCTGCTGAATGCAATATTAAAGGTTTACCTGGTGTCTACCTCCCCTCTCAATGCCTGTTCCATGCTACAGACCATATTATACTGTCAGCTGTCCTGTGATTACATACCTGACAAGTATCCCTGGTGTGTATTGTGGCAGTCCATGTCCATGTACTGCATGATCCCAAAGGGAGGTACTGCTGTATGAACACCCCACAATCGCACATGTGCATACATGGCCAGCCACATAAACACACAGACATGCACCCACGCATCCTACATGCATCAACCTCCCTCCACTTCACCAGAGTGATCCTACATACAAACAAACTACTGACCAGGACACACACACACACACACACACACACACACACACACACACACACACACACACACACACACACACACACACACACACACACAGATACAGGCACAATGATAGTAGACACAGCCCTCCTATTACCCATCTGTCAACATGCATAACATATGGTACCCAACAGCATGCAGTGCAGCTATAGTCAATCCATGCTAGCAACAGTATACATGTGTGTGATGCATGTGCTGTGTCACTAGGTGATGTCCCTTCCCCTGGATACCACTGCACCCATGTACACAGTATTCCTGTGCACCTGTTCTGCACCCTGCCATGTACTGTGCACCAAACCTCACAGGTCTACAGCCCATTGCTGAATGTGTACTACTGTGTCAGTTATGTCAGCTTTAATGCTCACAGCCCCTATGTTTTCCAGTAACACATACCTGGGATGATATGTGGACAGATGTCATTTGTGAATGCCTGATGTCTGATTTACAGCTCTCAACATCAGCGGACCATGTATGACTAATCCACTACTCTTACACTGACAACCAACAGAGCATACCTTGGCTATGGGGGGGTGTACACACCCTTATTGATATGACACACCCATCCTTGATCTGCCATGGGAACACATCACCACATATCTTAACAGTACATGAGCCCGATATGTGACATATGTCCTGTACTTTCACATGCAGTGTCTAGGGAATGTGTTAGGTGTGCAAATGCTGGCCACGATGCATACACACCGTGTGGGCATATGTGTGCACACCCTTATCAAGATAGTTCATCACACCTCTTGTTGTGTGTATTACAGCAGCCATTACTCCTGGCAGGGGTACACCAGTGTGGGCCATCTGCATTTGCCAGTGTATGTTCAGTCTGCCCTACACATGTCTTCACCTACACAATACATGTGTGCCCTTATACATTCCAGAGGCCAGTGTATGTAAAAGTGGTATATGGCCCTGTATTATTGAGTATTGGGGAGATGCACCATAACTAACCTAGGCTGTTACAACATGTGGGAGTATCAGGGGTAAGCTGCCTTAAGGTATCTGGATGTACATAATCATACAATTCACCTTGGGTAAATGCAGGCCTACTGCCTCCTGCCATACAGACTGTTCTTTTTGTCAGTGTGATTGTGATGGTGTCAGTTATGCCTTGTCATGTAACAGATACATCCCATTGTGTCAACTGAGGACTTTACCCCCTAGGGGATTGTATACAGACTGTAGATAGAGGCTGCTGGACTATACATCTGCATTACTTACTGCTGATCATTTGGTATCCCATGGCCCAGTCTGCCTTTACTATTGTACTAGTTGAAGGCCTCGGCCTGGACAGCAACATATGTAAACCTTTCCAGTCTACTGTATTAGTATAACTGTTTCACAGTTGCATTACTCTGTTTATATGGATGTTGGTGTCTAAACAGCTATATGACATGACATATACAACTGTAATAGTACACAATCCTTTCCCAAATATGCAAACCTGTGTATGGTGTTATATCCTTTGACCTCTCTGTGGGTATATGTTGCAGGCAACGATTGTCATTTGTATGGGTGGCTCATACAGTGTCCAGTTGGTAAGGTGGTAACTGTAGGCATAGTGGCTGTTCCATATTGTGTGCACCGTCTACATATGTATCTTCCTATACATATCTCTGTGTGTGTATGTGTAGTTACATATATATCTATATATATATATATATATATATATATATATATGTATATATTTATGTATATCTGTATCTGCATATATGTGTCTGTGTATATGTATACTAGGGATGTTGATTGCTTCCACATTGTACATTCCCTATGGTAGCCAGACTGTACTGCATGATATGTAACTGATACCAGCCTGACATCATAGAGTTGGGATGGAGTACTGTTAACATCTTGTGCCCATGTTGTGTCAGGTCCTGGTTATGGGATCTGCAACAGTCGGTAGTGTATGCAAGGCAGACGTGTTTTGCTGTGGGGGGGAATACATATTCATACAAGACATATGTTGTTTGGGCCCGCTCAACCACATTAACAGTGTATGTGGACATATTTTTTTTGTTATGTTCCCATTTGTATCTCCAGCTGTATGTCTGTATATACATATATATATATATATATATATATATATATATATATATATATATATATATGCTTACATATACATATGGCTGTATATATATATATATATATATATATATATATATACATAAAGATGTACACATATATATCTATAGACGTATGCATATGTATGTATATATATATATATATATATATATATATATATATATATATATATAAAATATGTATATATTTATAAATATATATATATATATATATATATATATATATATATATATAAATATATATAGATATGTATATATATATATATATATATATATAGATATGTATATATCTATCTATTTAGACATAAATATATATACACACACACATACATTTGCATGTTTAAATACATTTTCTGTACTGTTGAATGACTGGGCTGGATGATATGTTTTTGAAAGCATCAGCATTATATGTATTTGACATGGCTTAGTGGTAAATCACTTTGCCTATGGTGTACAGGGTCCTGGGCTCAAGCCTTGCAGAGGCTGTTTATTTTGTTGCTGGGCAGAACACGGCTTTTGGATATAGAGTGATTAAGGCACTTTTAAGCAGTTGTAAGTAGGTTTGCACGGGTTTGCATGGGGGTAAGCACTGCTAACTTCCGGTTACAGTTTCTTAAACTTAGCTTCTAAATTGTTTAAGCTGTGTAGGTATTGCTTACCCCAGAGCAAACTGGCTTAAACCCGCTTAATGCTGCTTAAAAGTGCTTACTCCTGCTTACCCCCATGCTAATTTATTGAAAAGAAAAGAAAAAAGGGTTGATAGGAAAGTGGTGAAAAATAGTAACAAAGAGGGACAGACACTAGTGAAAATAGCTAGGGATTTGCAGGAGGATGTAGGGAAGGTCCATAGCTGCCCATTTCTTGTACAGCAACAGCTGTGCAGATACACTGAATTTGGTGGTAGGTTTGGACACTCAAACCCCTGAGAGAGGGGTGAGGACGACAATAATATGTTGTGATGCCAATTAGACCAGATTACATGTGTCCAGTGGACACGTGTGTGAAATGGACAGCTATGTATGGGGTGATATTTTTTGGGGGGAACAGATTGACCTTTTTTTTATTCAGGTGAGAGTGGGATGCTGTGGAGGGTTAGTAGGTATATTTGGGGAGGTATTTTGGGTAGTTTAACAGACCAGACAAACAGGATGCATACAGGGGCAGTATATGACACATGTGGGGGATAAACACCTTGATGGGGAGGGGTGTTGGGAAATCAGAAGTCCATGTGCCCCCTAGTGGAAACAGTGGGACTGATATCCCCACCCATGGGCAGTCACCACTGCACCTTCACAGCCCCGAAGGTGGCTGTGCTGGGGGCTGAGTCAGAGAACCAGGCTGACCCTCTAGTCATGACATGCAGCCCTTGAGCTGGCGTAGAAGATCACCAAACAGCTGATTGAGCTCTCTAAGCACAATGACCCAGACCTGGCAATAGTTGACAGCTTCCTGTCCGTGCCCACTCCCAGAGGGGGTGAGCCCCAACCCCTGAGGCAGTTCCACCTGAAGGTGGTGCAGGACCAATGAACGAGGAGGTCCTGGGTTTGGCCCAGATGTGCTGGTGCCCAGTGCCACGGCCAGCTGAGGTGGGACAGGTGGCTCTGCTGGGACTTGCATTCCCATACATGCTATGGGTTTTATGGTGTATCAGCATATGCGGGTTAGTAATAGTCAACACATTCCAGGGTTAGGTATAACAGCATGCATAGATATTCCCATTAACCCAGATACCAGATACGGAACAGTTGAATAGCAAATGGAACACATGCATATATGGGACCACAGTGATAATAACAACAGCATGCAGGCATATTGATTCCACCATGCGACCAATGTTGGAGTATTTCAATATAGCACATGCATAGAAACAGATTTAAATAATTATCAACCAATAGGACATATATCCCAACATAACAGTGAAGTCATCACATACCAGTTGAGGTGAGTATTTAGTTTATTGTTGGAGATATGGTGGGGAGGAGATGTCAATTAACAACTAGCATATTCATGTAGTTTGCATTACTTTCCTAGTCAGTGCTGTTATCTGTACCTTACAAGTATTACTACACTAGCATATTGCCTTAGTTTGGACAGTGATATGTCTGTCGTCATCTTTATACATGAACTGGTTTTACCTGCCGTATACACCTCTTACCTGGTATACCTGTGGAGGAAATGTTTGTTAACACTAACTGTTTCTACTCATACTCCCAGATTTCAGGCTGATGTTGTGCACGTACCTGTCCATCTCTTTCTGCACAGACTCTGGCCATGTATTGACCACATGCATGTGAACCGGGACATATCTAGACTATTGCCCTCTTCAACCTTTACTGACTTACAACACTCTTATACAGGATTTCCTACACAGTTATATTATGTAGCACAGTGTGGGTGACAGTGATCAATGATATCTTATTATTCAGAACAACTGCAACACTCACAATTCCATACAATACCAGAGTAAACAGCACCAGTACAGGGTATCAAGCTTTTATTTCTTGGCACAGTGTTCGTATCCGACGTACCTGTGGGAGCGATGTTTGTTAACACTACCTGAATGTTGCCACACAAAGTACCAGATTTCACATTAGTATTATGCACATACATCTCACTCTATTACTGTACAAACTCTGGTCACAGCTTGACAACATGGGGGTGTAGATAGGACATACTTATTACTCTCATAACAGTTTCAGGAGTTGCTAGAGTAACAGGTTTGTTCTCATAGATGTGTGGCAATCAGTTGTATTCCATGTTTGCTGCCTAAACATCTGGGATAATCCCACTGACTTCCCAGGGGGCAGGGTGACAGGCAGCAGATATGGGCCCTTATACTGAACATTCTGGTCTTATCTGTACAGTTGTGGGGTATGATTCTGTATGCAGCCTACTTCCACTCCCAGGATTCAGATCATGGCTGTGCCTGCTAAAACTAAAACACTGTCCGTCACAGTTGTGTATGCTATATAGATATTGCTGTATATCTCCTATCTGCTTTCTGTCTTATAATTCTCCTGTGGTTTTACATTCTGACCTTTTATTACAACACTCTTATACAGGATTTCCTAGACAGTTATATTATGTAGGACAGCGTGGGTGACAGTGATGAGTAATACCTTATTATTCAGAGCAACTGCATCAGTCACAATGCCATACAATACCAAAGTAAGCAGTACCAGTGCAGGGCATCATTCTTTTATTTCTGGGCACACTGTTTGTATCTGGCAGACCTGTGGGAGCAATGTTTGTTAGCACTACCTGAATGTTGCCACACACAGTACCAGATTCCACATTACTATTATGCACATACATCTCACTCTGTTACTGTACACACTCTGGTCACAGCTTGACAACATGGGGGTGTAAATAGGACATATGTGGCTTATTACTCTCATACGAATTTGGGGAGTTGCTAGTGTGCCAGCTTTGTTCTCATAGATGTGTGTCAATTAGTTGTATTTCCTGTTTGCTGGCTATATGTCTGGGATCATCCCACTGATTTCCTAGGGGGGCAGGGTGACAGGCAGCAGATATAGGCCAATTTACTGGACATTCTGGACATATATGTACAGTTGTGAGGTATGATTCTGTATGCAGACTACTACCACTCCCAGGATTTGAACCATGGTTGTGTGTGCTAAAAATACAACAGTTCATGTCTCAGTTGCATGTGCTATTTGGATTTTGTTGTCTGCCTTTTCACTGTTTTCTGTCTATGTGTCTCTCAGTTGTACTAATTGACCTCTGGTCATTTACAGACATTCCTACACATTTTATCTATGTTGCACAGTGTGGGTGACAGTGCTTAATACAACAGTACTATTAAGTGATTGCAAATCTACATTACCATATGATAACTAGATATACGCATGCAGTCCAGCAGGTAGACCTTTACTGTCAGGCTATTATGCTTTTATTTACATACAAACTATATTAGACTCTTCTTGCCATATTCTCCTTTGTATGCAGTACTTGCCTTTAACAATACAGGTTTTATACTGGCAATTACCTTACAAATACTTTTAGATTTATTTCCTATGACAGTACATGCAAGAGTATTACTAACCTGCCTTGCATTGCAACCTCTCCAGGCGACAGCCTTGGTGTTTCTGGTTTGCACCCCACTCACTTGCCACTGTGAAGGACATAAGAGGAATATTTAGCCATGCTTATCCATAGTATACATGAGCTGGCAATTATTACACACATAGTGGAGTGGTACTTATACACAGCTGGGACAGCCCCTGCCATCCTAGCCTCTGGGATCCACTGATCCAAGAGATTCCCCCTTATGCTGTTTCAGGTCAGTATAGTGATGCCTGACCTGCTCAACAGTTTGGGGTATGCCAGTGGCACTGGTGAGGTCACGGGCGAGACGGTCACAGGCTTCCGCCTTATCTTGGGAACCCTGGTACTAGCCCTGCAGCAGTCTCTGCTCATGGTCTTTGACAAGGAGTCCTACCATGACTCAACTCCTGGATGCCTCAGTGCTGCGTCAGGAAGCACACTCCCTCTCCCCTTTCTGCCATGGTGCCAGCAAGGGGAAGCTACAACCATTTATGAGATGCATTCCCACCTGTTGGGTTTAAGTAGGCCCAAACTCCTGCACTTTGCTGTGATTGGCCGGTTTTGAAAAGGCTAAGCTATGGGCAAATCTGTTTACCTAAGGTTGACATGGTTTAAAGGGGTATACCACTGGGCACATTGCGTTAGCTGGCCTACACATTGCTTACACCAACTAAGCTGGCCTGTGCAATGCTTAGCATTGCTTAATATTTACTTTGCATTATATTTGCTTTTTGGCATTGATTTATTATTCATTACATCTTATATATATATGTCTGGTATCCATGATTTATGTGTACGTACACTGTATGGGGTTCTTGTGTTTAGAAGGGGACTTCAACACTCTATTACATTTACACCTCATATCTGGGCATACTTCAGTACTCCAGTTCACATATTTCTGTTATGTAGTAGGTTATAGAACATATGACTGTATATTTATTCCTTTCACATGTTCAGTTTGATTTTACTATAGTGAGGGTTTGTGTGGTGATACCTCACTCTTATGTACTGTTGTGATGGCTTGGTGGTTAACTGCTGTGGCTATAGGGTCCTTGCTTCAAGACATGCAAAGCGGTGCATTTTGTTGCTGGGTAGAACAGCGGCTGTTGGATACAGAGTGATTAAGGCACTTTTAAGCACTTGTAAGTGGGTTTGCACGGGTTTGCGTGAGGGTAAGCAATGCTAACCTTCGGTTACATATGCTTACAGAGAGTTAGCTTTTATATTGCTTAACCTGTATGCGCATTGCTTACCCCCATGCAAACGGGCTTAAACCCACTTACTACAGCTTAATAGTGCTTACACTTGCTTACTAGTGCTTACTCCCGCTTACCACTGCACAAATTTAGACAGTAATGTCTAATGGTTTTTGGGAAGGTGGGGATTTGGAAGCTGTATGAAGTTACCATTCATTACACATTTTACCTTCCATTTGTATCCATGATTCCTGTGTACATATACTGTGTGGGGAACATGTGATTATATGTGGACTTTGCAACATTATGACACTGACACCTCACATCTGCATTTAATGCAATACTCCAGTTCACAAATATATGTTATTTAGTGGGTTATGCAACTAAAATATTGGTCATAATGTGATTTGACATGGAAAGTGGAATGTCTACTCATAAATCAAATGCTCTGCCCACTACACTATTGATATACTTCTTCATTTGCATATAACTTCCTTGTTATCCTCTTCAGCCATTTAAGCTGCATTAACCATAGCTAAGCGATGGGCACACCCACGCACCTAAGGTTAGATTTCATCGGTTTCATTAAAAAAATGGTATATTTATATTGTATATTTACTATTGTTGTTGTACATGTAGGGGGTGTTGCTGGGGGTATGCGGACACCTATGAGCGGTCTCGCTCATTCTTTTGGGCTTTCTACTGTTCTTCAGTGTGTTGGCATATATATTCTGAGAGATCTGCTCTCAGACACGCCCCCTGCACTCTTACATGCTCTGTGTAAGATTAGGAGCTCAGGCAGCGTGCCTTCATTCATATGCATGGCTCGCTCCAATCCTGCTCCTAAACGGCCACTTCCGTGGTGGACTAAGCTAGTCCTGCACGGAAGATTAGTAAATCCGGGGGAATGTTTCATTGATACAACATCATGTTAATTATTTCTTCAACTAAGTCTTCCTTAGTGAAAGATAACATTATGATTAGTTTCAGAAAATTGGAAAATACAAATATAGGCATATGTACAGGAGTACACTTAACTTGTTTTCTACCTTGCACCAAATGTCAAGAAATGCAAATTAGTCTGGGTTTGTATATTCTGACAAAATATGAAGAAAGGAACAGCAAAATCTCTGTGTTGGGGTTGTGGGAATATCAGCAGGTATTGATTTTTAATTGGCATTCTTGCATTATAAAACTATTTGTACTTAAGCGTTTGAATTTACAATACACATCTACATAGCATAAATAACATACAGCTCTGTTGTGCAATCTGGCCTGCTGTTTATCATGCATGCCACTACAGAAATAAATGTTACTTTTTATTATTGTAAAGTTTCATTAGCAAAGCACCTCCAGTGAAGAAGAGAAACCTAGAATAATAACTGTAGGATGACAAACTAAATGCAATACTATAGAGATATATATACTAATGTTATAGTAGCAAGCTGTTAAAAGGCAATGACATAATGAAATATTTATCCTAATGGACATTGCTCCAAATAGGAGGATATGCGTAAATTGTCAAATAAGGATTATAAGAACAACAGACAGCACCAAAAAGAGGCAGGAAAAGAGGTGTGGAAACGGAATAAAGTGGTATGACCTTTCCAGGGCAAAGACCGGTTCATCTTAAGAGACATCAGAAAAAATGCTCAGCCTTTCTTTGGCATCTTAGGAAGCATTTCTGTACTACCTGTTATGAGCAGTAGCATGTATTTTAGCAATGTTCCATGTTTGCAGCCTTAACTGATAAAATATCAGCCAACACTAAAGGAAAATGCCCTCTCTGATTTAGCATGACTTCCCTCTACACTAGTGAATTCATTCATTGTTATATCCATAATTATTGATTATTGAAATCTATAGCACAATGCCATGTAATATAAAGGTGGTCACTTGCATATACTCTGTGTAAAGCCTACTTTCCCATACTTTAGTCTGTTCCCAGTGCACATTTATTATTGAGAATACAGTTTTGAATCAGTCATTGAACTGATAAAAACTTTTATTCCAAGAAAAGTTCTGGAATAATAATTCTTGCTGGTCACAATATCAGTTGGAGTATGACAAAATCTCTATTTCCTGGATAAAGGATACTTAGAAGACTGATATTCCTTAACTGCAGTAAAAAAAATGCTTTTATGTGATAAGCTTTCAATTGGTAAGGAATGCATCTTGCAAAAACCTACTTACATGCCACCGAGAGGATGGTCTGCTTGGATAAAGAACTAATGGAACATATTATGTATATGTTGATATCAAGAATGAAATTGCTTTGGAGATATACAAAAACATGAAAAACATAGTTTATATCTAAGTATCAGGAGATGTGAGGACACCTCTACACAGCAAATAACAAACAATACTATGAGTTAAGAGTTTATAAAACTGATAACATAGACTCTTCTGCTCAGAAATGTGAATTTTACTTGCATGTGTCACTCTTGTCCCACTTGGGTAACTATCAGGTAAGCAACACATTCTATTTAACCGTCAAATTACTATCCCACATTCCTACACCTGTACTCATACCACCTCATGTATTTTTCATTGCCAACAGGATATTGTCTGGCAAAAGTCATCATCAGCTTTATACAAAAACAGTGCCTCATAACTCATGGACAGAAAATCTCAGGTGTTACCCCATATTTCCAGTCCAATATATGTGTGTGTTTGTATATGTCTGTGTGTTAGCATATTTCTGAAACAGAAGAAGGAGTAGGAGGAAATGATAGATACTGCAGTATTTGATTGTGTAGGATTGTATACTGTGCAATCATGCTGTAGATTCGTAACTGCACCTGCCATATGCTCAATACTGATTGACTGGTGGTTTCAGCAATGATGGAATGATACATTTTCTGTAGTCTGTTTGACAACTGATGTTTGATTTGTCTGGTGTTTTTATTTCCATGTCACAGCAACATACCTGTTGCACAAAGTGGATAAGGATATGAATTATCATTTATTTATTAGCATTTATTTTAATTGGATGACTCCTTTTTCAGGCTTTGATAGGATGAGTCAGGGTGACTAAAGTAATTTCACTACATTAGATATACTGTTGACCATAATATTATGGAACGTGTTCTCTCCTGTATCAGACAAATTACACTGGCTATTGAGACTAGCACTCCAGCTGCTCTATAGACCAATTTGATCCATAGGGGTGAGACCCCTATTAATTCTCTTGGAGTACAAGTCAAGTGAGTCAGTTATCATTTGGATGCTTAGCATTAGAGCTTTTCCTTTAAACCACAGCATTTCATGGACATGCTTGAAGCATCCAAGAGGTCAGTGCACAGTGGACCTTTCAATATATGTTTGTGCTTCCCATCATATACAATAAAGTGGAACTGTCTCTCCTTGTAGACAGGGCCTCTGTGTGATCCCCAACCTTCTATGTGAATTTTATGACAGAACAATGCCCATGCACAAGCTCTCTATTCCTTCCCAATGAGGGACACGGAAGCTAAACAGCATTCTCTGTTCCCACATACCAGCTCAAACCAGTATACAATTCAGTAGTCAAACTCTGGGCCCTTGGGTGATATTTTATCCCTCTGTGAATATAGCTGGGAATATTTTATATACTCTCACAGTACATTTTGAACAAATGAATATTTTATGCAACCTGTCACATTTTAATTTTATTTGTAAAATGCTGTTATGCAGCTACTAATGTATGATTTACTTTGATGACTTCATGAATTTGTAGGGCACCGAGGAGTAACAGTTGCATTGTGTTGGGGAAGAAATGTCTTTATATTAAGTATCCCATCCATATTCTATATCAGACATGGGGACAGTACCCAGTTCTTAGTACTTTGCCTCAGTGCAATTACTGAGTGACATTGCAGAGTGTCTTGCTATCTTATATGAAGAACTAATCTAGACGCCAGGCACAATTACAGAAAATATTTTGTCAATTTTAGTGGACATAGCTAATTTTGTGGACTCAATGACTGGATGTTAGTTTAGATGGTGGGGGCTGGGTACAGTGCCAACTCTGATAGGAAGGAATGGGAATAAATTTAGCCTCCCCTGGACAAGGTGTTAGGTATCAGCTATAGGGCTATGGAACATTATGACATTTGTGAGGGTCAGTCTGCAGAATATGTACACAGACAGCATATTTTATAGTACAGGTTTTACAAGTGAACAGACTGAGACATTGACTATTGGCTGAGAAACTGATCTTATTAGCATGGTTTTATATTGAATATTGATGGAGAAAGCAGTACATGATGCACAATATGACTGCAGTAACCACGTCTTGAAGAAGAGTGGTCCCTCTTCTTCCCTCCCTGTCTCTCTCTCTCTCTCTCTCTCAGCTTTTCCCCTTCTATGAAATGATTTTTTGTTAGAAGCCCTGCATGGCAATGAGAATATATATAATTTCTGACCTCCGGCACACACAGTTGCAGTTTCCCACACTAGATGAAAAGACTGCATCAACAAGGCTATACATGGCAGAAAACAACATGGTGACTGTAGTTTCTGTATATGCATTAAACAGCTGTATAGCATGTCCAACTTTCTTGTTACAAGATGATGAGAAGCTCAGAAATATACCACCTATTCTTCCTCAAAAAGGGATAAAGCCCTGACTGCACCATCAAATGGGGCACCAGGTAGGGGATGTTAGGAGTGAGTTGCTGATGCCAAGCACATCCATTCTAGGCAGAGGTATATAGTTCACCTAACCACATTAAGGATGGCTGTAGAGTGCAGGAGCATCAACCTCTGAAACGAGCCTACAGCACATATGCTACACCATTGTGAGCTGCATACACAAGAAGTTTGGCTTGATCATTAATGCACGTCAGCCTTCACAGAGCAGCTATCTTAGAGCAGATAAACTGGGGATAGGAGAGTCCACTGAATCCACAGACTAGCCTGCTCCTTGACACCCAGTTTTCACTTTCACTAGGTAACCAATGATTTGGGGAGGTCTCTTATGTTGATATAGGATTGAAATGGTTCATTTGGTTGCAGAAAGTGCAGCCATTGGAAAGAGCATGCAAATTAACACCAAAAGGGTGCCATCTACAGACTTTGTAGTATGACAAGGAGAAGACTTTGAACATACCAGCAAAGATGGAGAGGCACCAAGGAGTTTGACTGGGAGGAAATGTATATCAAAGGGAAATACAGTCTGTCTAAAAATTTTGTGTAATGTCAAAGAGTCTTAAAAATGCAGGTGGTACCATAGCAGCTTAGGCAATACGTCCCAAGCACTCAGATGAATAGGGAGGACCATGATGTCAGTGGAACAGCACTTAAACTTTTTATTTATTACTATTTATGTAGTTGGAGTGGAACACCACTTAACCTTTTTATTTATTACTATTTATGTAATTGGCATCTGTTTATCATTGAAGTCCAACTGGGCAATAGCCCTTTTTCAGCACATGCCCAGTTAGGAGAGCTCCACAATTAAATAAAGTTTACAGAGTGATATGATAGCATTTTAGATAATGTAACAATATTTCCAATAGTTTTATAAAAAGTGTGTACATAGGGTACAATCAACTGAATACTACAAGTTGTACATGCTGTAGGTGGGGTAGAATTTTGTCAGAAATTTCATCAAAAAGATAAGCCTCTGGTGGCCTGGACAGATCCTCTTAGGAACATCTGGCAGAGTCTTTTCTGTGAGATAAATTCCCCTTTTACCACAATGAAGACTTTATGATGTTCTCTCTTATCACTGTTGCAGTATTCATAGCCTAAGGGATCTTCTGCCAAGGATAGCCCAGCATCCAAGAAGTATACCAAAGGCTTTGTAACTTATAGATGTCATATGTCACACATACACTCCCTACGGAAGGCATAGAGCATAAAGGTGATGTACAGATGCACACACTCTGAGCTTCTTTGCCACCAGTCTAAGTATCATTGTTGAACATTGGTCTGAATGTGCTTCTGCTGTGCTGGTTATCAAGTTCTGTTTCAGATAAGTGTCCCACTGAGGGTTCTTCGTGCTTTTTGGTTCATGGCATCCAGAAGGAAACATGTCAGTGTGGGAGGCAGATTCTTATAAAGACTGTCATGACCAGTGTATTTTTTGCTTGGGTGCTTCCCACCACCATAAAGAGTGCTCTATCTGCCATGCTTTATCCACAAGACTCTATGTAGTCATCTCTCCTCTTTATCTATTTACCTTGTAAACCATTATCTTAAGTTGTTGGCTCAAGAAGATATTGCAGAGTCTTCCTGTTCCAAGGGTCAGTCCTATGTCAAGAAAAAGGCAAAAAAACTTAGGTCTAATGTAGCTGTTGTCCATCCTCTCCAAGACATCTCTCTTGAGGCTAGTGAAAGTGCAGATGGTCTTCTGCTGGTTGCTTTGGCTTCCTATGCCATGATCCTGTTGGAGACTGGCCTGGATCCAACTTCTCGCACATTCTCAGATGCTTTACAATCGTCTGTTCCTGACATTGAGGCAGAAACTCAGCAGACTATATCTGAGGGACTGAGGGGGATTCAGCATACATTAGTAAGGGAGGAGATCCCTACTATACTTACTGAATGTCACCAGGAGTCTGACCATCAGAAGTTGTTTTATCAGGGCATCCCGCAGAAAAGAAAACAGAAGTCAAGCATGTTTCCCATGTAGTTAAGGATCCCTAACAAGAATAGAAGGATGTCATTCAATGGTTATTTATTGCTTTAATATCTTTGAAGCCCCCTCAGTGGGTGCCAATGCCTGCCCTTTCCTGTTCTTCCACTTCTCTTAAAAGCTCCAGGGAACTCGACTCTTCAGATGAATATCAGGATTCAAGGGAAGAGCCCCTCACTTATGTCTGAAAAATTCCTTCCACTTGGACTATGGTTCAGAACTATGTTTCAGAGAAAGATAATTTTATTAGTCCAGATTCCCCTTTGCAGGAACTCTCAACTGGAGATGCTGCTGCCCACATGATGGAGTTCTGTAAGAGGGATTCTTCTCAAGTCTCTGACATTCATAAAAGGTATCAGGAGCTCCTCCAGATGGAATCTACTAAACAATCAGTTGCTCCTGTGTTTTGGCTGCTCTCCTGAATACATTTTCAGCAGCTTCTGTGGCCCTTGATTCTCTGCCCTCTGCACCCAAGAAACCTGATAGATTTTAGAAGGTCCCTGATGAAATGAAACATTTTAAATGAATATCATCGTGCTGACCTTTTTGTTGTGTCCATCTCTTCTAACAAGCCCTTCAAGTTTTTGCCCTCTACCAAGCTGCTCCCTTCAGATAAGGATCATAGGGCTATGGAGGGGATGGGGAAAAAGGTTTATACTGCTGACACTTTATCTTTCCAGACCATCAACTATCAGACTCATATGGCCAGGTATGTTTTGTCCCTCCTTTCTCAGGTTTCCAAAGTGACTCTGAGGGAAAGGCTTCTGCCCTTTCCCTGTTGGGCTCAACCTCTCAAGGTGCTCATGACTCTATTAAATGCAGCTGCAGCTGATGCCTCCTGTAGGGATGCTGCCTTTGGTTCTGTTATGAGATGTTACTCCTGGCTTTGTCTGCAGGCTCAGCAGTGCTCTGGTTTAAGCACTTTGGCTTCAGACCAGTTATTTTACATTAAGAAGGTTTGTGGTCTGCACTCTTGTGGGAGGAGAGGGTAGATTCTGCCCTTCTGAGCTGGGAATTTCTGGTAGAAGGCTTATTGTGCCTGCTTATTTGAACTGTTTCTTTCTGAAATGGATGCACCTTGTTTTCTGTAGCATAGACTAGATTTTGACCTGCTGAATCTAGCTTTGTTCCTATAACTTGAGCAATAATCCAGGCCATCTTTTTTGGAGAATGTTCCCCTGCACACTAGTGACAGAAGTGTGCAGTTAGAACTTGGCTGTTTGAAGACTGCTGGCAAAGGGCTCAGTTTTGAGCTGTTCTACTGGTTAATTGGGCAATTTGTTTAAATCAGTTTGCTTGTTTGCTACGGTTTTATACACACGCACACACACACGTATATATATATATATATATATATATATATATATATATATATATATATATATACATACATATATATATATATATATATATATATATATGTGTGTGTGTGTGTGTGTGTGTGTATATATATATTTATATATATATATATATATATATATATATATATATATATATATTATATATTACACATTATTCATCTTCTTTTACTGTATTTGTGGTTTTTACTACTTTATTTGTGTTTCTTGCTACTTTATTACTTTATTTTGCTTTTGCTGCTTGTTCTTAAATGTACTCAATTGCATTTATTCTGCTGCATTTATTACTTCTTGTTAGTAGCCTGATTCAATTGTAACTGTTATTCTAAGCCTTTTGGTTTAAGCACTTGGGCTTTAGGCCAGTTCTTTTACATTAAGAAGGTTTGTGCTCTGCACTCTTGTGGCAGGACAGGTAGCTTACATCCTTCTAAATTGGGAGTTGCTGATTGATGGCTTAGTGTATGTTATTCTAAAAGTGTTTTAGTTTTGGTTTAAGCACTTGGGCTTCAGGTCAGTTATTTTACAATAAGGTTTGTGGTCTCCACTCTTGTGGGAGGAGAGGGTAGATTCTGCCCTCCTGAGGTGGGAATTTCTGGTTAAAGGCTTATTGTGCCTGCTTATTTGAACTGTTTCTTTCTGAAATTCGTGTGTCTTGTTTGTTGTAGTATAGACTAGATTCAGACCAGCTGAATCTAGCTTTGTTTGTATAACTTGAGCACTAATCCAAGCCATCTTTTTTGAGAAGGGCCTCAAGTGCATGCATTTTGAGATTTAGACTTCTGGCATTGAGCATCATTACCCTCAGTTTCTTCCCATTTTTGTTTTCTAGGGTGGTAGGTTTAGAATTTGAGCCTTGCCTAAAAAAGGCACTATGGGGGTGGCAAGAGCCTTAGCCAATATCCGGAATCCCAGGGGTGACAGGTGCAAGCCGTCCCTTGGGAAGCAGCGTGGCTTGTCAAGCATGTCATCCCAGGCAGACAGACACTGGATCCCCTTTGAATGACACCAGACATTAAGCCAATTGTTAAAGCTGATCATCTTGTCTCTATATTGTGGCATCATTCTTGGTGAAGGAAGGATACTGCTCAGGGTCAGGGTCATACCTGCCTGGGCTACATAATCAGAGAGCTCCTCTATGTCTCTTTTCATGTAGTCCAGGGAGGTACGTCTCAGGTCGTTCACACCAGCATGGACAATGACTGTGTCATATTTGTACTTGCCATGGAGTGACCCGAGTGCTTGTGTTATGTGGCGGATTCTAGCGCCCGATAGGCAGCTTACTGTGACCCTCTCCTTGGTCAGCCTGGTGAGTGGGACGTCAGTGAGTTTGACTATGGAGTCACCTATGACAAGTATGTTTGGTGTTGTATTTGGCCTTAAGGGCTGTGACTGCTTTGCACACTGATTTTGTGGTTTATGTGTTGTATGTGGGGTGTCTTGAGGTAGCAGTTCTTTGGGTGTCTGCTTTGGAGGCCTCTGCTGTTTAGGTAAATTTTTACTCAGAGCCTCGGAGTATGTCTTTGTGTGTTTATGTGTTTGATTCAGTGATGTGGTAGCATTATGTGAGGCTGGTTTTGTGGTGTGTGTAGTTGCCTTCTCCTCCTGTCTGGTCTTGCCAGTCCTGAGTTGAGAGAGCTCAGCCTCCAGTTTGGCTAAATAGCTGCATCTCTTGCAAGTATTTGTGTTATGTGGGAGGAGGAGAGGGTTGTCTGTGTACATGAGGCAATTGTAACACTGCCTCAATATTCCCAGATTCACCAACTGGGCAGGAGAGGACGCCAGCATCTGGCCCTTTGACATGCTAGAAAAATTAAGAAGTTAGGTATGAGACTGAATAAGAGAGGACTTAGTAAGGAAGTGGGTACTCCTGGGGGGTTTCGCAAGTGAGGGACTTTGTATAATATAGAAGTGACAAGTGCTGAGCTTTTTTTTTTTTTTTTGAGAAAAAAAAAAACTTTTAGGAACAAGTGCTGCGCTTTTTAGTCAAGGGATATACTGTTTAGGTTACTAGTAGAGCAGTTCTAAGGGAAAAAATGAAGAACAGACTTTATGGAGCCAGAAAAAGTTTAACCTTGTTAAACCGGCGCTGCCCGATGCTGCTCTAGTGGCAACTCTGCGCTAAATCGCGCTAAAGCGTGCTTTATAGCAGGGGGCTGGAAAAGGCAGGAAATGACCCAAAATGGCCACTGAACTACAAGTTACTGTCTTAAACCACTCCTCTGAGGACAAACAGGCAGCTCAGTACTCCCCACTCCCACTGGTGAGTAAAGAAACTTTCCCCTGACCAAACAAAGAAAATGGAGAAGTGCAGGAACCAAGACAAAGCCCAGGGATCAGCAAAATCTGATCACTGGAACAAACTAGCCAGGAAAGTTAGGAGAACAAGAATATTTTTTTGTTTTTTTTCAAGTTTTTTTCACAGACAGAACAGAAAACACAATAAATGCTTTGTTTTTCGATTAAATGCTATCAAAAGCTAGTACACTTGAGTGTATTAGCCTGTAGTTTAACTTTTAAGCAAACTTAAACTAAGAAGTGCAACCAACAATTAAAGCTTATAAAAGCAGGAAAAACAGGTAATACCACTATAAAATAGACAGAAACAGTCGTCGAATAACACAAATGGTCGAAAAATGCAAGAAAAAATACTTAAAATCTGGAATGTTGCTTTTTCTGTCCTCTGCTGCTCTAGGAACTCTGCTGGACACCACAAGGAGCTGTGCTGAGTTCTCTACAGCCAGAAAAGCCTGCCAAAGCATGCTTTATAGCAGGGGGCTGGAAAAGGCAGGAAATGACCCAAAATGGCCACTGAACTACAAGTTACTGTCTTAAACCACTCTTCTGAGGACAAACAGGCAGCTCAGTACTCCCCACTCCCACTGGTGAGTAAAGAAACTTCCCCCTGACCAAACAAAGAAAATGGAGAAGTATAGGAACCAAGACAAAGCCCAGGGATCAGCAAAATCTGATCACTGGAACAAACTAGCCAGGAAAGTTAGGAGAACAAGAATTTTTTTTGTTTTTTTTCAATTTTTTTTCACAGACAGAACAGAAAACACAATAAATGCTTTGCTTTTCAATTAAATGCTATCAAAAGCTAGTACACTTGAGTGTATTAGCCTGTAGTTTAACTTTTAAGCAAACTTAAACTAAGAAGTGCAACCAACAATTAAAGCTTATAAAAACAGGAAAAACAGGTAATACCACTATAAAATAGACAGAAACAGTCGTCGAATAACACAAATGGTCGAGAAATGCAAGAGAAAATACTTAAAATCTGGAAAGTTGCTTTTTCTGTCCTCTGCTGCTCTAGGAACTCTGCTGGATACCACAAGGAGCTGTGCTGAGTTCTCTACAGCCAGAAAAGCCTGCCAAAGTGTGCTTTATAGCAGGGGGATGGAAAAGGCAGGAAATGACCCAAAATGGCCACTGAACTACAAGTCACTGTCTTAAACCACTCCTCTGAGGAAAAACAGGCAGCTCAGTACTCCCCACTCCCACTGGTGAGTAAAGAAACTTCCACCTGACCAAACAAAGAAAATGGAGAAGTACAGGAACCAAGACAAAGCCCAGGGATCAGCAAAATCTGATCACTGGAACAAACTAGCCAGGAAAGTTAGGAGAACAAGAATATTTTTTTGTTTTTTTTCAAGTTTTTTTCACAGACAGAACAGAAAACACAATAAATGCTTTGTTTTTCGATTAAATGCTATCAAAAGCTAGTACACTTGAGTGTATTAGCCTGTAGTTTAACTTTTAAGCAAACTTAAACTAAGAAGTGCAACCAACAATTAAAGCTTATAAAAACAGGAAAAACAGGTAATACCACTATACAATAGACAGAAACAGTCGTCGAATAACACAAATGGTCGAAAAATGCAAGACAAAATACTTAAAATCTGGAATGTTGCTTTCTCTGTCCTCTGCTGCTCTAGGAACTCTGCTGGACACCACAAGGAGCTGTGCTGAGTTCTCTACAGCCAGAAAAGCCTGCCAAAGCATGCTTTATAGCAGGGGGCTGGAAAAGGCAGGAAATGACCCAAAATGGCCACTGAACTACAAGTTACTGTCTTAAACCACTCTTCTGAGGACAAACAGGCAGCTCAGTACTCCCCACTCCCACTGGTGAGTAAAGAAACTTCCCCCTGACCAAACAAAGAAAATGGAGAAGTATAGGAACCAAGACAAAGCCCAGGGATCAGCAAAATCTGATCACTGGAACAAACTAGCCAGGAAAGTTAGGAAAACAAGATTTTTTTTTGTTTTTTTCACTTTTTTTTCACAGACAGAACAGAAAACACAATAAATGCTTTGCTTTTCAATTAAATGCTATCAAAAGCTAGTACACTTGAGTGTATTAGCCTGTAGTTTAACTTTTAAGCAAACTTAAACTCTGAAGTGCAACCAACAATTAAAGCTTATAAAAACAGGAAAAACAGGTAATACCACTATAAAATAGACAGAAACAGTCGTCGAATAACACAAATGGTCGAAAAATGCAAGACAAAATACTTAAAATCTGGAAAGTTGCTTTTTCTGTCCTCTGCTGCTCTAGGAACTCTGCTGGATACCACGAGGAGCTGTGCTGCAGTTCTCATACCGACAAATATGACAAAATAATGGATTGGCATGAGGAGGGCAGTGCCTGGCTCAAATGAAAAAAGCTGCTTCTACTTATTGAGGGGGTCAAGTGAAAATGTAATTAAAAGGAGTGCCAGGTTTCTGAAACTGAAAGTTAGCACTGTTAGTGAAAGTGTGTACCATGCAACTACAACATTATCTTATGCTAAATTGAGTGTCTTATGTGGATATAATACAGACTTGTCTGCTATAACAGTTACAATGTATAACAATCTTCTCTAAAGTATAACTAGTACTAAAGTACAAGAAATGCAAGCAGAGTTACAGTGGCTATCAGTGACCTTGGTGTAGTAGTAGAGGCAATTAATCAGTTCAGCTGCAAGGGAGTACAACGCTCTTGTAATAACAGCTCAGATACCATACCGAATGTTCTGAAAAAGAGAATTCTGTATATAAAACATCAGTAATCAACTACATTTAATGTATTTTTGTGACACTACTACAGTTGGAACAATTACAAAAAGGAAAGTATTTAAAGCAAGATAACTAATGGAAACAATTAATCTGCAAAAATAGTACAATATGACAACTGATGGCTGTACAACAATATGTCAAAGTTCAAGGTAAATAATTTGCAATCAAATAACACCAACTGAGTTAATCAAACTTAAAATAGTAAAAAAAATGTTGGTAATTACAGCAATTGAAGAGATGGATAAGAATATATGTGCCAATAGACATGCAGTATGTGAAAATTAAAGAAGGGAAGAGAAGAGTAGACTGCTTACCTTTAGAACAGGAGTCAGGTATACACTGGCAATAAAGTCAGTTAGAAACAGTATGCTACCTTTTATTGAAGTTAAGTATATCCCAGAGCTATAGCAATAAAAATACAATGCTACCTCTTGTGCTTGATCATGCTGGAACTATCATTATTCTGCACATTGATGGAGTTTCTGAAAAGCCTCTTCCTCACTACCATATTTATCACACTGTGCTCTTGATCTGGCAATTGGGAATGTAGGTTAGAACTTCATCACCCTAGATTGGGAGGCCTGTCTGAATGGATGTTATCAGATTGTTAAATAAGACCCACACAATAAATAAACTTGCCATCTGTAGTGTTTTTCCAGATGAGTACCCCACACTTGTATCCAAATTATCACAGTCAGTATCTACATAAGCAAGTGTGCTTCTCTGTAGATGTCATCTGTTGCATGGTGTATGCTTAATACAGCTATTCTAGCCAGGGTTCATCAACTTATAACTGTTAAATGATTCATACTGGTATGAACAATTTGTTTTATACTCCATTCAGTCATATGAAAAATTATATCTGCTGCTTAAAAAAAATTGTGGAAACAATTGAGTTCAGCATACCCTATGCTGGATTTACTGATTGCAACATTGAAAAAGTAAGGTCTTTTAATAACGGGTTAAGATTATGTGTGCTAAAGTATAAAATGGAGGTTTTTAAGCCCATTGGGAAACCCATTTTACTTCTCTCAATTGTTTAGTCAAGGTAAGTTAGATTTAAACCTCAAAGGTGGCAAGTTTATGGAAAATAAGTTTAAGCCTTTGTTTAATATTTTTTTCAGAAAAGCCATCAAGAACACTGAGTCAGGTTCTACCCACACTAGAGTTGATTATAATTAAATGGACGATGGTGGGGAAAATGACAAACTGCTAAGTGCACAAAGTCCTTAGTTCTGCTTTCTTTTCTTTTTTTTCTGACAGGATTTTAATATACAAATTTAAGAAAAGCATATTTTCTGACACATTTTGAGACTTTTAAACAAATTTGGACAACTATTTGAAAGAAAAATAAAGTTTTTATTGTTTTTTATTAGATATTTTCCTGTCACAAGTGTTATTGACTGTTGTGACAGAATAAGCCACTCAAAAGTGAACTCTCAAGATAACTCAGTGAAAATGGGACAAAAGTATATAATGGGCAGTATCCAGGTGTTTTCTATTAAATTTGATAAACACAAGATCAAACTAGACAATATAAAAGAAGATTGCAAGAAACAAATAGAAATGTTAAAAGAGATAAAAAAACAACAATTTGTTCAGATCTCAACAATAGAAAGCAAATTAAATGTTCTGGATAGCAGAATAGCAGAGAATGAGAATCACATAGAATTCTTGATCAGACAAAATACTTTGCTTATGGAGAAACTAGAGGACCTAGAAAGTAGATCTAGAAGAAATAATATTAGGATATATGGAATACCTGAAAAAGAAGAAGGAGATAACATATTGCAGTTTTTAACTAACTGAATGCCAAAAATTCTAAATCTACTATAAGCTCTTGTTGTCTATTTTCATTCTTTTGGTATTGAGAAAGTCCATAGATCTCTTTTGACTTCTTTGAAGGAAAATCTTCTGGTCCCCAGAGCTATTATTGGAAAGTTTCTCTCTAGCCAAGACAAGGACCTGGTACTGAAGACTACTTGGGCTAATTCTCTGATAGAAATAAATAACACCACTATCAGGTTTGGCAATGACTATACTTCATCTGTTATGACCAAAAGGAAAGCATATTTTTCATTCATAAAAAGACTTAAAGAAGCTAAACATTAAGGCCTAACTATTTTTTTTCCAGCCAGAATTAGGATATTTTTACCAGGAGGTCAGAAAACTTTTAATTCTTTAGAAGATGCATTGGACTTTTCTCAGAAAAAGAAACCTTTTGATCAATCAGAAAATATGGATTGGACTGTGGTCATCTTAAAGAGACAAGCAACAGGAAAATGTCTGGTCTTTGAAGGACAAAAATAGTAAAAAAAAAATAATAAAGAAAATAATATTGTTCTCATGTTTTATTTTACATAAATAGCTTCCTCACAGGTATTCAATTTTGTCATCTATTACAGTTCATCATCAAATAAAAAGGTAAAACAAACAAAAACATATACTTTATCAAAGTACATTTTCTATAGTATCTGAAATAGTGTATATATGTTATTATTACTATCACTTATAAGTCCCTTTATTATTTTATTTTAATTCACTGTAACATTATTTTTAAACATAGAGAGTAGTGCGAATGTGGTAGGGGTGTGTATTGACAGTATCTGATATAGTGTGTGTATATATATATATATATATATATATATATATATATATATATATATATATATATATACATATATATATATATATATATGTATATATATATATATATATATATATATATATATATATATATATATATATATATATTCATATTATTATTATTACTTGTAAGTCCCTTTATTATTTTACTTAAATCCTCTCAAACATTATTTTCTAATATAGAGAGTAGTGTGTATGTGGTGGGTTAACTAATGCACATAATTTATATATAATTCTATACATAATTTCAAGTAATTCTTTTTTTGTTTTTGGGTATTCTGTGTGGTGAATGCGGTTGTATGAGATAAGCTATATCTATGTGCAGTGAGTGTTGTGTTGAGTGGTTCTGGCTACTTGAAAATAATTTATATACATTACTTCACTTTCGTTTAATAGATTTATCTTGTGCAGTGTTTGTTCACATTAACTTTTTTCAGTCAATTTTCCCACCTAGTATTAGTTAAATTGCTTTAGAATTGTTTTCACATACCTTGAGCTGTTATCCAACTTATAATAGTCTAGATTCCATGTTCAAGCTGCCTGTGCTACAGGAAATGCATTTGAACTTTAACCCCCATTTTTAGGAAGTGAACTTTTAGAATGTATAAAAGAGCAGCAGACACACAAAATAGAGCATTTAAAATTAATCTAGTTAATTTCAAAACATATCCACATAGTTTTTATGTTCATTATATTTTAAAAAGTGGAATAATGAAAAGAAGAAAAGGAAATAAGAATGCAGTGGGAAGAAGAAAAAGAAGACATCTGCAGACTTAGTCACCTGTCACTAATCTCTGTTTATTGACATCTTGTGATCATCCTAATTATAGTTCAGTGAAAGTTGTATATTTTATATAAGTACAGTGTAAATATAACATACTCATACAGCAGGTCATCACGGTACAGAGGACAATGCCATTCATAGTCATGAAAATGCTTGCTTCAAACAATATTACTGGTTTTAATGTTTCATAAAAGAAGCTGAAAAAAACTAATATAACTTTAATAATAAAGAATTAGACAGTTACTGCTATGCAAAATACTTCTGATAAACAAAGAAGTACCTATTACAGTAATGGAATTTCTTCCACAGTTTTTATTGAACGCACAAATATTTACACACTGTCAGACTGGATTTTTTTTATTCAGTCTAAACATTTCAGGACTTGCCATTGAGTGCACTGGTATTTTAAAAGGTTACTTTCATTAACTGATCCATTATTATCACTGACCTAATATATTGTTTCATATTCACATTTCATTAATGCAAGTACAAACCATTAACATATTTGCTAGCTATGTCTTATATTTCTGTCATTTTTTGTAACTTTTGCATTGTTCAAGGGCTATTTGGTATTTTCTACGTGGGCTCCCTTAGAATACAGATTTTTCACAAGACTAGATAGTTTCATTAAATAAAATCTAATAAGAAAAATACCTAATCAGCTTCTTGCAACAGACAGTGGTACACCTAAAGGTTCAATTTCATAAAAATATAACAAAAACATAGACCATGGGTGATCCACACATAAAGGATGGCCTGAGATATAATACAAAGAGGTATTTAAGCATCAAGACTATTGGTGGAATACATAATACTTAGAAATGGATAACGTATGAAGCTGATAGCATAGTAAACAGAGAATGATATGTGCCATGCATAACATTTGGCATTATATTAAAATATTGTTATAGAGAGCTATTAATCATCTCAATATTGTTAAGATACAGATTAAGGGGTAGTGGAGCCTAGATGGCCAACTGGTAGCAGCAATTTGTTTGAGCTCCACAATACTTTAATAGAATACAAACAAAAGTAGAACAAACTTATTAAGGAACTTCTAATCTATAATAACACCAACTTTGAAGTGTTTTCATTGAGATTTTGCTGTCAAACAACCTGGAGAGATTACTTCATCTGTGTGAAGATGAACAATTCAAAGACTTCCCACTCTGAATCTACACTACAAAAGGAAATTCAACTGATGTCTGTCACTCTACATTAACTATCTCTTCAAATGGGCAGATTCACAAATAATCTAGAAAACTTAAAGGAAAACTGCCAAAACAGACTGATGTCCTTAAGGTAATTCTGCAGCAACAACAAAAAAATATACTGGCTATTGAAACCTCACTAAATGACATAGATGGGAGACTTAAAGAAGATGAGACTCGGTGTGAAATCCTTCTACAACAGAACAACTGGCTAATCAATAAAATAGATGATCTGGAGAACAAATATAAGAATATTTTGTCTTCCAGAAAAAAACTGAAGGTGAGGACATCATCTTATTTTTAAACTCCTGGCTACCTGAAATACAAACCTAAAAGAAGGCTTATCCAATAGAATAAAGAGAGAACACAGAGCGATAGGAAAAACCAATACATTCTTCTCCTAATGCTTCTCCAAGATCCATTGGAGTAAAATTTCTATCTTATTTGGATAAAGAACATATACTTAAATCAGCCTGGAGGAAAAGCCCCTTAACATACAAACAAAACCAAATAAGATTTGACAAAGACTACTCTTCAAGAGTTCTAGAAATTAGAAATAAAACCTGGCCACTTGTGAGACTGCTTAAACAAAATAAAATTAAAGCACAACTTGTTTATCCTGCAAAAATCTGAATATACCACTCAAATGACATGAGAACCTTCAACAATGTCAATGAAGCAACTTCATTTATCAAAACTAATAACATAATTTCAATTCCAGAGTACATGGACTGGTCATCATCCTCTACATTAAAAAGATATTCTGAAAAAAACAACTGGACTGATGTGAGAAAGAAGAAATTAAAAACTGAACTTAAAAATACAGGAGCAGCAAATTTTCTCAAGGTATGATTACATACCTAAGCAATAAAAAGTATGTATTCTCAACTCATTTTTTCTTGTCATTGAGTATTATTTCACTCTCTTTGAAAACTCCTTTGTATTTTGCTGTGTGATACAAATGTTTATTCATTTTCTTTTAAGGGATCCTAATGCTATGGTTTAATTCTAGCTCAATATAGTTTGTTTATGTGATAGGAACTCTGATCATTTTTTTCTTAGTAGTATTTTAATTTAGTTTAATTTTTTTTGAACTAGCATGTCACTGAATTGGTTTATTCTTCTTGTTTGTTTACATTGTATTTCAGCTGATAAAAAGTACATTTACAGAAACAGAGTTGAAGCCAAGGAGTTAGAGTGGTTAATTAGGATGAGAGCTACCATGGCCAAGGGTTTAAATGGTAAGGTCTCCATAAAATCCCTGCTAAATAATAGACCCCTCACAAGATAATTTGTGTGGAAGTGTTATATTTTATTGTTTATATTTTATAATACGTATATATGTATGTGTTTTTTATATATTTGTATTTTGTAATGTGGAGCTTTTCTCCCCGGGCCTCCACTGAAAATGGGCTCCTGAGCCCAGTGGACCTCCCCGGTCATCAAACTGAAATAAATATATAAATAAATAAATGTCATACAAAATTTGAATAACTATGTAGCCTTGGAAAAACTGAGTGTTAATTGCTGTTCATCTATGATTGGCTGGGATGTATTTAAATGAGAGGAAATGCAATGTTTTTTGTCTGATGAAGCAGTTTTGACTGCGAAAGTGCTCACACTTTACCTTGTTGGAATAAACTTGTGTATGGTTTTATCTGCTGTGGTCTGGTATCTCCCTTTGTTTTGCTCTCCCTCCATTATATTTTGGGAGACCAGTTTACCTGCTCCACGCTTATCTTTTTTGTATTGGTGATATAGTTTTAATTCTTTTTACAGTTTTTTCAGTTTAAAATAATTAAATCCCATTTGGTTAGCATTTTAACATTCCAATTGACAGTTTACTGTCACTCTTTATCTGCGAACAGTCTCGAGCAATTTGAGTGCTGTCTTACCTCGCAGACGAAAGACTGTCCTCATCTTGAGTGTAAACTCAACAGCACTGTTTTCTTCACAAAATGACTGTCACAGGATATGAAACATAACAGACTGTAATGTGATTCCCTCCAGTAGAATCTTTAATGTATACACATATATTCCATCTGTAATTTGCCCAGATGACTGTTATTTTTCTGTAAACCCAATAAAGGGCTATTCCAACTGCTGAAGTTTCAGCTTCCTTTCCATCTGTCAAAGCGTAACACTCATTAGTGTAATGCAAATGTTTTTAGTTAAAGTGAGATGCATTCTTTCATAGTATAATAGAAAATAGATAAACATATGTAAATACATGGAAAAATCATGAGACATGACATGTCTAGGAAGATGAACGTGGCTTTAAATCTTTTTTGTACACAGATTCTGCAGGAGCGGACTTTCCTATCAGTGCTTTAGGCTATTTTATTACTTTATTCACGCTGATTGTATTGTTGATTAGTTGATAGAGAGATGAGATTTGGAATCTGCTGCCCCATTAGTAGAGTGTCTGGATGTCCCTGTTTCTGTTAGATATTTACTTGAAGTGAGGGTTTCTATGAGGATGTTTAAGGGAAGTCTTATACTTATGCATCTCTCATTCATACCCTTTCACTTTTTCCCCTAGAAATCACAGAAATAAAATAAAAGTGAAAGAGATTAAAGTTATGAAATATGAAATATTCAGAATGGTTCTTTGAAGAGAATAAAAACAATAAGATGACTGTTCTTAGATGGTTTCTTTTAGTTTAATTAAATATGCCTTGGGTGTTGTGGATTTATTATAGATATGGATTAGTTCACACAAGGCTTGTAACTCATATTGCATGTCAATTAGGGGTGACACACTTATATAATAGTTGAAGAGTTACTGTTTAGTATTCTGTGCATACTGATCATTGCAATGCACAGTGGATATAAAACTGACATAGTCTGTTTTACTTGTGTTGTCTGATATCAATAGAGTTGAGGTAAACATATATAGGATTTCTTCAAGGAATTCAGTTTTTGTTCTTAAAAAAGAGGCAAAGCTGATTTACCAAACAATAATTCACCTTCACATCTAATTGATGTTAACCGCCCTGTTCAGTGAGTAAGATACAACCATAAATATGTTTTGTTGGCAGTTTCTTTTCACAGTTTAGAAGTCATATACAGTGGATTAATGGACTCTACTATTTTCTTTATTAAAATATCTATATACAGTAGTACTGATGCAAATTAAATCATCAGTGAACTCATTTGTAATTCTTTCCATTAATTTCAGCTGCTGTTAGAAGTGATTAACTTATTGCTTTGTTAATGTTTATGAACCCCAAATTTCAAAGCCAATGCAATGAAATTTGGAAGGTGCATTGTAAATAGTATAAATATTTATAATATTTAATACTCTTTGGTAGATTTTAACTTAGTAGACATGCTTCATTCTTGAAACAAATGTTTATTGTTGCCATGTTCTTGCTAAATACATACAAATTATATGATTGTTGCATATTAGAAATTTTGTTGTTATAGCACAAACCTGTATTCAGTGATACATAGTTCATGTTACATAGTTTAGTAGGGATTAGAGACGTTCATAAAAGCTATAGGATCTTGAACACTATATAGTTCCTCACAAGTAATGCAACCTAATGCTTAGTTAAGCTGTTTATTCTTGAAACTAGTTTATTAGCATTTGACAAAAAGTCTTATTCATTACTTATCACTTCTAGATAGGATTACTTTTTATTGTAATATTTGTTTCTTTGATTAAGATAAGTACAAACATTCATCAGTTATAAATATTTAAAAATACTCTTAAGAAATTGTAACTATCTCTCACACTAAATTCATAATTAATGTTAAACTCCTTAATAATTGATTTTCTTTTTTTTCTTTTTAGTAACTTTTTCTCATTTAAAAACAATAAATCTCCAGAAATTATAACATGGAGCTCCGCAACAAACATTTTTCTTTAATTTGGTCTTAGAAATGAGAGTTAATCTGATTGAACAGTCTTGTTTTATCAGATTAGAGTGTCTTTCACTCCATGTTTGTTAAAGGGACATTTAAAGTTATTGTTTATTTGCTTTTATGGGACTATCTACTTTACATTTCTATTTTTTCTTTATCGGCCTCAATACAGATTTAAGTTATGTTTTCTAATAGGAAAGATCAATATGTCTTTATTGTATAACTTTTATAAGAAAGTTACACAAAATTTGAGTAACAAAAGTACTTTGAACTTATGTCAAATACAAATATTTCATAAACATAAACAAATATTATGTACTTAACTCTACTTTCTCTAAACATTAATGGATTAAATAATCCAAGGAAAATATCCAATTTACTAAGATATCTAAAATTAAATAAAGCGCAAGTGATATTTTTACTAGAAACTCATTTTAAAGTAAATGATAGCTATATATGGAATCCAAATGGATATTTAAAACTCTTATTCCTCATATAATAAAAAACTAGAGGAGTTTTAATACTATGGAGGAAAAATGTCACTGACCCTCAAATCATTTATAACTATGAAGACAAAGATGGGCTTATAGCAATTGTAATAATAAGATTTAATAACAGAATTTGGACACTGGTAAACATATATTGGTTTCCTGGCATTGGGGAAGGCACAGTCAAAAAACACATACATCTTATTAATAAAGTATTTAAGAGCAATCTGATAATAGGAGGAGATTTTAATTGCATTCTGGACAATTCAGAGACCACTAATAATAGACCTCTTTGTCATACTCCCATAGTGAATACTCGGAAGAAATGGACTGATAATTTAAATCTAATTGATACATATAGATACAAAGAGGATAATTCTTTATTTTTTTCCCATAGTGACCATAGATTTAATGCCCAAATAAGAATTGACAAAATCTTTATATCTCAAGATTTAAGTATGAAAATAATAAATGTTGTCATAATTCCTTGCCCCTTTTCAGATCACAATTCACTCATCCTCAAATTTCAAATTGACATTAAGAGATTAACTTTTACAAAAAGAATCCCAGTTTATATCACCAAACTAAAAAATTCAAACCATGGTTAGACTCAGAAATACAATATTTTTTAGATACTAACTACACTAAAGATACAAATATAGTTATCTTGTGGGATACCCTAAAGGCATATTTATATGGCAAAACTAAAACATGTTTTAATAACAAAACAAAAGAATGGGAGTCTGAATTAGTTAATATCCAAAAACAAATTATAGAAATTAATAATAATGATTCAAGGGATTCAGACACTAAAAAAAAATGAGGAATTAAACAAAAAACACAATGAAATTTTAACCCACAAAACTAATTTGGCACTAGAAAAATTAAAACTTAATTCATATTCTGTTTCGCCAAAACATATGCATAATCTAGTTATGAGAATAAAAAGATAATCCACTTAAAATAATATCAAAAACATTATTCATGAAGGGAAAAATAACAAAAGAGTTTTGGATATAAGTGATATTCTTGATGCCTTTAAACACCACTATGCAGAACACTATAGAAATAATAATTCACATCATAAATTTCCAGATTTAGGTTTGGATTTTTCTAAAATAACAAATTCTGGAAAAACTAAAAATAGATATCCAAAAACAAATCTCTCTCAAAGAAATAACTGAAAAAAAATCAAAGAAAGTAAAAATAATAAAGCACCAGGGATTGATGGAATTACTATTGGATTATATAAAGTATTCCCAATCTCAGCAATATCAGTCTTACATAAAACTCTAAATGAAATACATTTGCAAAACATAATTCCACCTTCATAGAGATATTCACTAATCACCTCTATTATAAAGAAAAATAAAGACCCTAAACAACATAGTTCATACAGACCAATCTCACTACTTAACAATGATTATAAAATCTTCATGTCTATTTTGGTTAAAAGAATTAAAAAATCATTGATACACATCATAAGTGAAGATCAAACAGGATTTAATAATAACAGACATACCCATGATAACATCCAAAGCATTTTAACTATTATAGATATTCTAAATAGAGATAATCAAGAAGCCCTTATAGTTACTCTAGACATTGAAAAAGCCTTTGATTCACTAAAATGGGACTACCTTTTCAAAGTTCTAGAAATTTATGATTTTCCTATACAATGTATTACTTTAATAAAAAAAAAAAATACTTATAAAAATAATCTTGCTTATGTAAAACTGGACCCATTTACATCAGAAGCCCTTGAAATTACCAAAGGTACAAAATAAGGTTGGCCCATGCACCCTATCTTATTCTATCTAGCAACAGAAATATTTTCTTCAATAATACGATATGATTCAAAAATTAAAGGTATTGATAACATATGGTCAGCTCAACTCTAAAATAATGCTATTTGCTGATGATATACTCCTTACTCTAATTAGTTCAGACAAATCCTTACATGAATTAGACTTACAAGTTGAAAACTTTTATTATATTTCAAGTCTACGTGTCAGCAAATCTAAGAACAATTTTATGTTATTAAGCAAGAAAATGATATTCATTTAAACAAAAATCATATAATTGGTAAACAGGTTTTCTCTACAATCTATTTACAGATAGTATTATGTGAAAACTTAGATTTAACTTTAACCACAAACTATAATAATGTTGCGAGTACTATAAAAACACATACTGAAAAATGGAATAAATTGTACTTATAATTTGATGATAGGTTGCAACTAATTAAGATGATTCTACTCCCAAAAATAAATTATATAGTGCAAGCTATTCCCGTGTTTCCCAATAAAAAGCTTCTAAAAAAATAAATAAAATTCTTATAAATTTCCTTTGGTTTCCAAAAAGAAGCAGAATAGACTTCTTAAATCACATAAGACCTTGGGATTTAGGTGGGATTAATTTTCCAGATTTAGAGTCCTACATGAAAGCATCCATTTTTAAAATAGTCATAAATTGGATAGATCCAAAAATCTCTTCTGCATGAAAGTCTGTACATACTAGCATATTTCTAAACGAAAATAAATTAACTAAAAATCTATCACTAAATGAACAAAATAAACTTTTGGCATATCCTTTGTATTAATCTGCAGTATAATATCTGAATTATATAAATTGCATTTACAATTTATTTAGAAGTTTTATCAATAGCAATGCAGATATAAAATTATGGTTGGAACTATCATTGCCCTTTAGCTCCACAAAAACTGTCTTTAATAAAATTCATAAAAATACCCTTAATATATGGGAAAAAATTACATGCTGTCAGCACTTTTTAAAGAATCTGATGGTCCTAGATATCCAACAATTAAAAAATACACATGGCTTATCAAGCACAGACTGGTTAATTCTTCATAGTATACATTCATACACACAAGATCTATGCAGAATAATTGATAATTCTTTCTTTAAATCTATGCCTACATTTATATTCTTCATGCATGAAGTATTATATAACAATATTAATTGGGCAAATTTAACATCGAGATTATATAAAACTTTAATTCATTATAAAGTCAATCCCAATCAAAATTATTGGAATTTCATCACTAAAGAGCACTCAATAAATTTATCAAGTGAAAATAAAACTAATCCTGTTTACTCCGTTAAATTAACCTCTAATTTACAAACTTGGAAGATTTTCACATGGAAATCTCTGCATAGAGCTATTTATATGCACAATAAAATAGTTAAATTCAACTCTTCTAAAAATGTTATATGTTGGAGATGCTCACTAAGATGTGTAGCAGACTGGTCACATATTTTTTACGATTGTAGAAACATTAAGAAATAGTGGAAAGAGATTAGTAAATTTCTTCAAGCCATCTATTCAGATTCATTTGTCTTAACAAAGTCATTGATTCTTTCAAATATTAATGAAAGTATTGTAATGAATAATATGGATCTTTATCTTCTTTGGACTACACTAGCAGTAGCTAGGAAATATGTCACAAGAAAATGGAAATCCTCCTCTGAACCTACTATTGAAGAGTTTTTAACTTTATTGAAAGAAACTGCAGTGATGGAAACAAAAGTCAAGGAACTGAGAATATTTCATATAAAATGGACTATTAACCCTTGGGAGAAAGTTCTCTCCCTTATTGAGACACTTAAAATAGCTACAGTCTCTTCTGATTGAGAGGAGAGAGAGTAAGAATTACTTTGACAGTGTGTAACTCAACCATTTTCACAGATTGTTTCCTTTTATTGAAGGCCAGTTGTACATATTGTACATAGTTTTGGTATAAAATGTATTCATTCAGAAAATGTAATATTGTTATATTTGGAAAATAATACAAATTATTTGAGAAAAAAGATACAGATTAAACATCTATACTTGAGCAAATGATGCTACATTGCAATTCAATATACATAAGGACATCCACATGCAAAATACACTCAAATTGAAATACATATTTACACAGACCACACTTGTCTATCCATAAGTAAGGGGTCTACAGATGTATTCAAAAAAGGTATAACCAACTGCCTGTAGAAACTAAATACCCATATAACCTTTTGGTATTACTTCAGTATACACTTGTCCCAATCCTTTCCTTGAAATGCAATTGTGAAATCTAAGCCTGATGTGATGCCCAAAAGAGCTATGCAGTGCAACAAAACTGAAAGGGTTAACACAGAGAACACTTCATTACTAAAATGCAAATGCAAACAAGCATACAGGAAGCTAACATATCTTATATGGGGTAACATATGGTTCACACCTCTGTACACTGGTTGCTATAAAATTGTTTTTTTTTATATACAAAATGATATTTACAGTCATTTGACTGGAAACTATTAACAGTGATTAGAAACATTCTCTGAGAGAAATATTTTTATTTGACTTCTATATAGATAGTTTGAATATAACAGCATTTATGCATGTTACTGTACTTATACTTTAATAAAAGCTGCTGTCTTCTGTTCTATATGAAACAGTTTAGAGGAGAAGATGCTTAAAACACCTCAATCTTCTCAACATCTGTTGTCTTGATTACTCAGAGTTATTTCACCAGTTATGGGAAAATAATATTAATGAGGAGATTTCACTCTTAGAATTGTACCACATACAAAAACTTGATCTGCACATTTCAGAATATGGCAATAAAAAGTACCTTAAGCAAATGTGTAAGTACATGATACTTAAAATATAACAATAAAAGAATGCTTATTGTACAGACGTTACATGTTAAATGTATATTACAAGTACTATTTATATTGATAATAACATACATACATTCACAATACAAACATTCACTTAAAAAACACTCACTCATTTGTATATTTACTCTCATGCATAGATACATAGAACATATTCACTCTCTTAATTGTTAATATACATATCAAGCATCTACTCATAATTTACACACATACACACAGTTATATGTATGCACATCCATGTAAATATATGATGCATAGATAAGCATATACAATATAGAAAAATAAATTGTAGCACCTTTGAACTATACTTCTGTATTCTGACTATTACTTTCACCTTTTCACCCATGTTATTAAATGAGTTTTAAAAGTTTTATGATACATGATCTTGATATGTATTGGTGTTATGATGTGTATAGGTTAATATGTTATAGGTGTTTTCAGTTTAATTTATTTCCTCCATAAAAATGCTTAAATACTAGTCTATTTATAATATTTTGTATAGTAGGATTAATTAGAAGAAATGACAATATAAAATGTCTTGATCAAATATTGAAATTTGAAATACATTATTTGTGGGATATTTTTGATATATTCAGAAATACATATTATCATTCTTTATTATTAACATTTCCAACTTTATATTTTTATGATCTTAAATATTGTGTCTCAAATTAATATTTTATATATTTTTTTTCCTTTTAACATGACTTGAGTGTGGTCTAAATAGTTATAATTAATAATATTGTTTTAAATTAAGAAGCAGTAGCAACTGTATACATTGGTCATATTGGGATGGGTTGGTTGGCATGTGGTTTGTATGATTATATCATCAAATCAGGGAATTTTCATTCCATAATGGGAGGCTTGAATGTATGTAAGTTTGAAATGTTGTTTTTGTTTATTTTTCTGTATCTGTCCATTACAACAATTATTAGTACTTGGTTATTATATTTTAAGCTGAATCATCTTAAATCAGTTTGTCTACATGTTTTTATGAATGTCAACATATAATTGTCTCTCATTAAATATCAGTTTAAAGGAGTAGCTTAAACATATATTTAAAACTGCATAAAACTTACATAATTTCTTACAAGAAACACATTTGTTATTTGAAGATGCAGACAGATTGTTGGTAAAAGATTACTCAACTCTTATGAGCTCTCATTTTAAATTAAAAAGGACAAGCACTCTTATCCTCTGGAGAAATTTATTACTTTTGCCTAAAATATTAACTACCTCTTCAGAAAAAATGGCATGCTGGGTGTTGCTCACCAAGTCAGGATAAAACAGGTGAGCATTGTGGGTGCTTGTTCAAGCAGCTTTAATGCATGCAAACACATCACAAATTAGGTTAAGTAACTTTAACTTATAAACATATTAGCTATCATGCATATGGATATTAACATTCTAGCTGCACCTTCAAAATGGCAATGAAGCTAACACGTGCTTGGTATTTATATGCACATGTAATATGCATGTATTTGTGTTTGTTTTAACTTTTTAAGTGGATTAAAGAAGTTTTGGTGCAGACAGACCAACGTGATTTTTGTTTGTTTTTTTTGAAAATATTAAAAATACAAAACAGGGTTATCCCTTGTCATCTATATTATTTGTTCTAGCAATTGAACCTTTCACAAACATTATTAGATCTAATGGCAAAATTCAGGGATTCTCGATAGATGAACATTATCCCTGTAAGATTCAGTTATTTTCAGATGACACTTTAATAACAAGTGGTAATGTTGAAGCTTCAATAGAAAATTTAACTAAGTCTATTAATTATTTTGAAAAAGTGTCAGGTTTAATGTTTAATGCTAATAAAACAGAAACGTTACTTATTAATAAAAAAAGTTAATTAGTTAAGAAACTATAACAATTTTATTTGGGACAATTCACAAATTAATTATCTTGGAATAATAATTAAATCTACTGTAAAGTACTCAATAGCAGTAAATTATACTAATTTAATAGACACTGTTACTAAAATAATTAATTGGAAAAATTTGTTTACATGGAGAGATAGACTTACTTTAATAAAAATGATAATCCTGTCAAAATTACTTTTCTATCTACAGTCAATTATTCTCCTCCTAAAAACAACCTTAAGAATTTAAATTCTACTCTTCTTAAATTTCTCTGATTGCCCAACAAATGAAGCATATCCTTTGACTGGCATGTTAAAAGTTGGCAAGAAGGTGGATTAAGTTTTCCAAATGTTGAATTATGTGCCTAATTCACAATTCTCAATTTAATATTGCTATGGTTAAATTCCTCTTACCATTCATGAAAAATTGATAAATAACAGATATGCTGTAGAAGCTTTCTTTAAATTTGGATTTTATAAATTTTACTGGATCTTGAAAGACTTATGTTTAAATGAAAAGAAAAAAATACTATTCCTTTCCCTTCACTGATTACATCCTTATAAATTTTAAAAGATTCATGAATTCTAATTATATAGTTAACAATTTAATGTTTTTATTATTCTCTATATCAAATACTGTGGGTTGATTAGAAACTTTTAATATAAACAAAAGTATAGGCTTTAGAGATGCAAATGTAATCTTTTGACATCAATTCTTAATTGGAAATAAATCATATAATACATATTATCTTCTTGCAAGACATTATTTAGAAAATTATAATTGGTTAACTATACAATCTTGTAAAAATGTATTAGTAATGAAATCAAAATCTCCATGGATTTTCAAACAAAACATATTTCAAAGATACTTGAGTTTTTTTTTTTTTTTTACAGAATCAATTGTAACACAAATATGAATAAATCATACATATCAATAATTTATAAAATAATAAGAGAAGAGCTTGGTTCTACAGATTCATAATTTTGTAATTAATCAACTAACATTTGTAAGAAGGCCTTTCTGATGAAGATACATGCCTAATTCTTAAATCTGCTGGAAAATCTACTTTTCTTTATTGGAAAATATATATGTGGAGATTTCTTCATGCAAAGTTTTTAACTCCACATAAGGTGGCTTTAATTTATAACTATGGGAAAATTAATTGATGGAGGTGTAATGAAGTCTGTAATGCAGATTATAAAATAGTAACTCCTTTTTGGGTTGAATTTAGAAGTTTTGCCCAAGCTTTGTGCACAGATAATTACAGCATTTGTAACTCCTTGATGGTATTTAATGCTCCAGTTCCAGATTCCATTCCTAAGGTCCAGATGCCTCTCCTTTAGTTTGTTTTAGCTATAGCAAGAAAAGTAATCACATAGAATTGGAAATGTAAAACTACTCTTTCTTTCACTGAATTCATTAATTTAGCTAAAATGCCAGTAAAAAAAGAATTGTTAACTGCCAAAATGAAAACTTTGAATATTACTCACCAGTTTAGATTTTGGTCAAAATTAAGAAATTTACTGTTTGATTTTGCTGTGGACATCTATAAATAGTTATATTTTTATTCTAGTTATCTTTAAATAATTTTGTACAATCTTCATTTTAAAATTAATAAAACGTTTAAAAACACAATTAAAGGGATGACAATTACTTATAACAGAGAATGAATTCAAAATTATTATCATCATCATACCTTGATATAGAGCATGCATTGATTGTACAGACTTTTCAGAAGTTTTATTGTAAGAGGCCCAAATTATCTTAAGGTACTGCTCTTAATGCATACCGATATTTCAGCACAGAAATGTATTCATATGCTAACTCTGAAGTTTTAGCTCTTGACACAACCATATTTTTTTTAAAATGGGAGGCTCTCAATTGAAATGTTGGCACTTGAAATGTCAAGTGCTGACAAGTGGAAAACAGAACACAAACATGGAGAAGAGTCAATCTTACAATTGCTCTTCTCCTTTAAATTTCCTTTTCTAGTGGGAAAGCCCCTTATGCCCCCCCCCAAACTTATATATACCAAGTCTGATATTTCCATACCTCAGAGAAAAGGGAATATCCAGAGAAATGGCCACTTTGGACTTAGTATATGCAAGTGTGTTCTTTTGGTCATTCAGTCTCCATGTAAGTCTGTTCTTTTGGCCATTCAGTGTCCATGTTTTGGACCTCTCTCTAGCAGGTCCAGACATTTCAAATGGTTACCAAATGGAACTGTATTATTAGAGTTGTTACTGCTAGCTTGAGGGGAGAGGAACATACTATATTTGTGGACTCTTTAACCAAATGTCAAACAACAAGACCTTAATTTATAGTGGGTTACTTTAATTAGCCCAGTATTGTCTGGGATAGTTAAACTACATTCTCTCATTTTGCATCTCAGTTTTTTCTCTTCACTGTACTCATGGGTCATATTAATTGATTTATATGCTATCCAGAGTAAATACATTTTTAAAATGTAGAGTTAACAAATATATAATGTATTTTTTTTTTTAATTTGACAGTCGTTGAACTGTTGGGTAACTCATATCATGAAATGATAACCTTTACAATATCCTCAAGTTACACATTTAACTGAAATTAAAATCTATGACTATAATGATACTAAGGCAGATTTTCAAGGATTTGGAAAGTGTCTTACCTAGACTGCAATGAATAAAGTGGATGCATCTTGTGTTTGCTTCATTTTAAGAACTCTGTCTTATTTCCATAGCAAGCTGTATCATGTATAAACTTAGCAGGAATTCTAAAAATGCATCCATTGCTGGAAACAAAGTTATATCTCATCTAGTAAACAAGCTGATGCATAAATAAAGAATACATAAACATTTTTCAGCACTGATTAATAAGCACAATTTCAATAGCATCAATCAACAACTGAATGCATCATTTAGGTAAACAAATGAAAGCATGACTTTATTATCCCTGTATTCTGACAGCATATAGTGGTTACATTATCAGCAGAGGTGGTCATTATTTTTAATTTTTTCCAGTGTATATTGTAAATCTAAAATATTTAGGGAGTCTTTCAATTGGGTGTTTACTTCAACAACTTTTCCTATGTTAGCTCTGATTTGGTGAAGACAGCACCAACAAATGTTTAAGAAGTCAAATATTATGGATCCTGATGAAACGTTTTTTCATGAAGCATTGCCTGGTTAAATCTTTAATAAGCTTATCTACTTTTTAAAGAAATGGTTTGTTTTAGAAACCTGTAAACACTCAAAGGTATGGCCTGTTTGTAATGATGTAAATAGGAGCTAATTACACACATATTAGTTTAACTTTTGTTGTTGGAAAATATTTTAGTATTATTTACTCTGCTATCTCAAATTAAAGCTTCAGGCAATAAGCAATATAGATTTGGCACTGGACATTCTTCTCTGACTTGTGTGGGAGTCTTTTATGAGAGGTTTGAAAAGGTTTGTGATTTACTTCTAAATGCTTTTGTGAAATGCTAAGACTGGATACATTTTTGACATACTTCCTCATAACATGTGTTTTAAACTGACTTTTGTTACATGACACCAACCAATATGCTTTTAATTTGGTTAATAAGTGGCTGCTGGGAAGATCGTGATGAGTCATGATATTGGGTATATGTGATTCATGGAGAAGCATTATTTCTGGTGTACCTGAGGGCAGTTGCTTCAAATGGAGCCACCTTTAACTTAAAGGTGAGAATGAAAATAAAGTTACGCTCTGAAACTGTAGCAAACTAACAGTTTTTTTACACTTAAATCAGTACACATGGAGTGCTTCTGCATTTCACCCCAATGAAGTACCATTCTTCTTTTATGAAGTGAGATACCCCTGAGACTTCATTAACAATTGAGGTAATTGAACACCCTCACTGTTGGCTGCTGCCAGTCAAGTCAACAAACAATTTTCACCTAAGACAGTTGACTCCTTCACACTGCCCTAGTTATTGGTCTGAGACAGATGTCCCTGTTAGGTTCAGTATTCTGCCTTTCCTGAGACATCAGCTTGTTGAGCTTTAAAATATGAAGATCACTGTAAGACTGATTAGTTAGCACTCCAACAAAAGAAATGAAAATATCTTGTCTTCTGTCTACTATTGGGCAGAGATGCAGTAAGAGTTATGTTAGGATTTTTGGTAACTTTTCATGGAATTCCAAAATCAATCTGAATGGTAGCATTCTTTCTGTTGTTGAATGTATGAAGCACCTGTCTGTTACATACATACATGCAAGTCATTCAAAGATACTACAACATGCATTGGACCCTATATGCTTGTCTGTTGCTACTGATATCTGTAATATGTCTCAATCACCTGCACAAAAGAGTATACTAAATGCAAAGTTAGCAAAATTATTTCTACATTTACTCCTTCAATGAGTTATTGGCAGTTGTTCGTTTCAGTGATACTATCCAAGGAGCTTGCAAAAAATGCATTAATATCCTAACTAAATACAATGTGAAATGTTAGTCTCCTTAGAACATACTTACAGGTTTGATATCAACATTTAAACCTCAAAAACTGACCCCCATGGTATATTTTATAAAGTGGATAAATGACACATAGCTGTGCCCAAAATATTGTTACCGCCCATGAGTTTCTACAAATATTAGTTGAATAACCCATATCTTTTTCTATTGATAGTAATATTGAAACATATATTTTCCTAAAAAGCAGATTAAAGATTAATTCCTTTATAAGAAGTGCTCATGTAATTAGCAGTTATACAACTATTTAGTATCAATAGAACATGTAATAAAAAAGGTCAGCAGTACTGCATTTGTACTGACCCAGATGTTCAAAATCTTGATAGTCAGAACTTGGAACACAAAGGTATAACAAGTAATCAGTGTTGTATTTGTGCCTGTACCAGCTAGTTATGTATATACATTTTCTCCATCATAAGAAATGTTCATGTGTAACACAAACTCTTAATCAGCATGAATGTGTAACGTGGCCTTCCTCTTGCCATAAGCTCTTTCAAAACTAGGTATTTTCTTACAGATGCATTCCTTTTCTCCTGTGTGATTTGTGAATGATACTTTTAACAACTATGAAAAGTAAAACTTATGTTGCAATAGTCCACAAGTTCATATATGTTCAGAAAGTTCTGTGCACCTTTGTAAGCTGATACAGGCAAAAGTGACTAAATATATGCATCATTAAATGTAATCTACCATGCTGATGATTTCTGCCTCTCAGCTGTTCTTTCTTTAAAGCATTTGTGACTTTTTATAACCCTAGACAAGTTTCAAAGTATACAAGAATGGAGACCATGATTTTAATGCACACTGGAGGGAATATGTGCAGTTGGTAACTTCAGTGTGTGGATAACTGAAACATGCCTTCGTATTAACATTTCACACATAAAGGGTAATTTGGCTAAAATACTACTACCACTATTGAAGTCACTTGAGGAAGCATGCCAAATTTTAATTTCTGAAAAATAGACACACATATTGCACTGTGTAGTTCTGCTTTCTCTACATCTAAAGATGTCACTAAGCCATTTTTTTCTTAATCTAGGGGCCTAGCATTTCTGCTGTGTTACCTCTCCTTGTTCCAATGTTTATTTGACAGAAATTTAAGAAGACTACAGCAGTCTGTTTTACAGTCTCTGAGGATTGTCTGAAGCTACAGCAGGAAAAAAATATATCCTTAAAATGTCTTTTCTGCACAGAAGTTGAATGTTGCTGAAATAGATTTTTCAAGTGGACAAACAACTACTTTAAAAAAAAAGATCTTAAATTTTGATCATTGTACCACATTTTGTTTCCAATTAAGGTCAACACAGTCAGCATGGTGCAGTGTATCTAATAATAGTAGTCAAATGTTTCTGCTGAAAAAGTCATTTGGTAAATATAATTAGAAGTGGTTGTAAACAGTGATTTTTTTATTTCTTATTTTTTTTTATCCCCGGTACCCGGCTGACCATTTATCCACTACTTCACTGGCTGCTCAATTAGCCCATTCTTTCCTAAGGGTTGATATGTTTATCTGTTACTTATCTAGGCAATGTCTCACAGATCAGACCCTACTGTCTATCTGATGTCTGTGATAGCTTGTGAGCTCTAACATTGCTCCATAAAGACAGTGCATGGACACTATTACACATGGCAATGCCCTCATAAGGAGTACCCAGCAGTGCATGCACACTATTATGCATGGCAACCCCCTCATAAGGAGCATCCAACAGTGCATGTACACTACTACACATGGAAATGTCCTCAGAGCACCCAGCAGTGCATGCACACTACTACACATGGCAACACCCTCATAAGGACCACCCAGTAGTGCATGCACACTACTACACATGGCAACACCCTCATATGGAGCACCCAGCAGTGCATGCACACTACTATGCATGGCATCCCCCTCATAAGGAGCACCCAGCAGTGCATGTACACTACTACACATGGCAATGCCCTCATAAGGAGTGCCCAACAGTGCATGCACACTACTACACATGGCAACCCCCTCATAAGGAGCACCCAGCAATGCATGCATGTTACTACAGATGGCAACCATCTCACAAGGAGCATGCAGCAGTGTATGCACACTACTATGCATGACAACCTCTTCATAAGGAGCACATAGCAATGCATGCACACTATTACAAATGGCAGCCCCCTCATAAGGAGCACCCAGCAGTGCATGCACACTATTACACATTGCAATGCCCTCATAAGGAGCACTCAGCAATGCATGCATGTTACTACACATGGCAACCCTCTCATAAGGAGCATGCAGCAGTGCATGCATGCTACTACACATGGCAATGTCCTCATAAGAAGCACCCAGCAGTGCATGCATGTTAATACACATGACAACCCCCTCATAAGAAGCACCCAGCAGTGCATGCACACTACTACACATGGCAACGCCCCAATAATGAGCACCCAGCAGTGCATGCAAAGTACTAGACATGGCAACGCCCTCATAAGGAGCACCCAGCACTGCATGTACACTACTAAACATGGCAATACCCTCGTAAGAAGCACCCAGTAGTAGTAGTACAGGCACACTACTAAACATGGCAACTCCCTCGGAGCACCCAACAGTACATGCACATTACCACACATGGCACCCCATTATAAGAAGCACCCAGCAGTGCATGCACTCTACTACACATGACAATGCCCTCATAAGGAGTGACCAGCAGTGCATGCACACTACTACTCATGACCCCGCCATCATAAGGAGCACCCAGTAGTGCATGCACACTACCACACATAGCAACGCCCTCATAAGGAGTGCCCAGCAGTGCATGTACACTACTACACATGGCAATGCCCTCATAAGGAGTGCCCAACAGTGCATGCACACTACTAAACATGGCAACGCCCTCATAAGGAGTGCCCAGCAGTGCATGCACACTACTACACATGACAACACCCTTATAAGGAGCACCCAGCAGTGCATGTACACTACTGCACATGGCAATGCATTTATAAGGAGCACCCAGCAGTGCATGTACAATACTACACATGTCAGTGCCATCGTAAGGAGTGCCCAGCAGTGTATGCACACTACTACACATGACAACACCCTCATAAGGAGTGTACAGCAGTGCATGCACACTACTACACATGACAACACCCTTATAAGGAGCACCCAGCAGTGCATGCACACAACTACACATGGCAATGCCCTCATAAGGAGTGCCCAGCAGTGCATGCACTGCTGGGCACTGCTGGGCAGCAGTGCATGCACACTACTACACAATGCAACACCCTCATAAGGAGCACCCAGCAGTGCATGTACACTACTGCACATGGCAATGCATTTATAAGGAGCACCCAGCAGTGCATGCACAATACTACACATGGCAGTGCCATCATAAGGAGTGCCCAGCAGTGTATGCACACTACTACACATGACAACACCCTCATAAGGAGTGCCCAGCAGTGCATGCACACTACTACACATGACAACACCCTAATAAGGAGCACCCAGCAGTGCATGCACACTACTACACATGCCAATGCCCTCATAAGGAGTTCCCAGCAGTGCATGCACTGCTGGGCACTGCTGGGCAGCAGTGCATGCACACTACTACACAATGCAACACCCTCATAAGGAGCACCCAGCACTGCATGCACAGTACTACACATGGCAATGCCCTTATAAGGAGCACCCAGCAGGGCATGCACACTACTACACATGGCAACACCCTCATAAAGAGTGCCCAGCAGTGCATGCATACTACTACACATGATAATGCCTTTATATGGAGCACCCAGCAGTACATGTACGCTACCATGCATGGCAATGCCCTCATAAGAAGTGCCCAGCAGTGCATATACACTACTACACATGACACCGCCCTCATAATGAGCACCCAGCAGTGCATGTACACTAACATGCATGGCAATTCCCTGATATGGAGTGCCCAGCAGTGCATGCACACTACTACACATGGCAATGCCCTCATAAGGAGTGAACAGCATGGCATGCACATTATTACACATGACAATGCCCTCATAAGGAGCACCCAGCAGTGCATGTACACTACTACACATGGAAACACCCTCATAAGGAGCACCCAGCAGTGCATGCACACTGCTATACTTGACAATGCCCTCATATGGAGCACCCAGCAGTGCATGTACACTACCATGCATGGGAATGCCCTCATAAGGAGTGCCCAGCAGAGCATGCACACTACTACATATGAAAACACCCTCCTAAGGAGGGCCCAGCAGTGTATGCACATTACTACACATGACAATACCCTCATAAGGAGTGCCCAGTTGCAGCAGGAGATACCTAGTGTCATTGTTGTGGATGATTCACCATATCTGTTGCAGTTGATGACAGCACAATTATCAAGCCCTCCATCCTTCCCCAAGGATGGGTGGGCTGGATTTGAACACTCTTTCCTATCCATCCCCCTCACAATACCTGTAGTCCATTCTCTACTACCAGAAGTCAAGTCATGTGGGTCATAATCAGGACTCAATGTTGAATTTTGAAGTTTTAATTTTCACAATATAAGTTTCTGACTTTTTATCTATTTTGGTTAACTGCTTAATTGATAAGTGTTTAAATACAGAAGTGATGAAGTGTTTTATTAAAGTCTGAAGAAGCGTCCAGAGTAGACGTGAAAGTGCTAACAACCCATGGAATAAAGTTCTTTTGCTGTTCAAGTATAAAAAATTTTTATTGATTTTTTATTGATTTTTGCTTTTTTGGTTGATGGTTGGCTTCGATAGTCGTGGAGTACCTGCACCTTGATATTGACATTTTTTTGTTTGGAGACATAGCAGGTACCTTACCCTGAGAGATCTCTGTTTATTTATCATTTGCCTCTTTGTTATCTCGAGGGGACATGACAGAAGGAACCAAACACATTGAGGAAGCTGCATCCGAGGACATGATTTTTTCATTCTCTCAACTGCTTTCCAGGTGTGACAATCCACTGCTAAAACTTTCTTATTCACAACTAGCTAATACTAATGTTACCCACAAAGGTAAGCAGTTAGATATCAATGTGCTAAAACTTGATATTGACATTTTTTCGTTTGGGGACATAGCAGGTACCTTACCCTGAGAGATCTCTGTTTATTTATCATTTGCCTCTTTGTTATCTCGAGGGAACATGACAGAAGGAACCAAACACATTGAGGAAGCTGCATCTGAGGACATGATTTTTTCATTCTCTCAACTGCTTTCCAGGTGTGACAATCCACTGCTAAAACTTTCTTATTCACAACTAGCTAATACTAATGTTACCCACAAAGGTAAGCAGTTAGATATCAATGTGCTACAATTGATGAGACAATTTGAAGATACTTTACTTAAAATGAAGAATGTGCAGTGGCAGAAACAACGTATGGAAGCATGTTTATCCTTTAAAGTTATTCCAAGAGGGCTACGCATTTTAAAGATGCCCACCTTTGGTAACAAATATCCAGACCTTTTAATATACTGGCAGAAACTTAATATTGAGACTAGCAATAGTTATATCAAGCTGTTAATAAGACAGTATTCGCTAAATGAGAAAGAACCCATGAAAGAAATCTCCATTCTGGAAGAGCGTTTAAATTCTGATTACTTCTCTGAACTTTCCACTACTTTAACTCTAACTGATAACAGACTCTTGCAACAGAAAAAGAAGAAACTGGAGAGAGATTGTTCGGATTTTGCACGTGGGAACGTCTTCTCTTGGCCTAAGGAATCCATCCAGTCAGCTATTGATGTAACGAACTCTTGCATTCCTGACAATAGGAAGGTTGGTAACAGCGAAATGTGTCCCACTACATCAGGAAGTATTAATGTGGCCATCTTTGAAGGCACTCATGCAGAGGGGTGTACAACAGAGAATGGTTCAGATTTATTACTAGTGGAGAATGGAGGAACATCTGAAAACTTACACAATAGGAATACTACAGCAGATAATATTCTACCAACCATTAGACAATTGGACACTGAGAGCTTGGGACCGGTAGTGAGGAAGAAGACTTTGCTCCCAGCAGAAGGGAATTCAGAGACTAATGAGAGAGACAACACAAATCTTACGTTCCCTTTATCATTTCTACCAGTAGATCGCAAGACATGGAGTCCCCAGTACAAGGGAAAGAAATGGAAACCCTCAGGGGAGTCAGGGGAACCACAGAAGAGAATGTGGAAGAAAACTCCAATGAACTGGTAATTAATTTATCTAGCCATGAGTTGACTGATGCTGAAATGAAAGTGTTAAACAGAGGTCTATCATTTGTGCCTTCACAAGAGATAGACATTAGTGAGTTGATAGTACAATTAAAACTTTTTACTAGGGGTTTAGCACTTGATTTGTTTTATGATAATGAAAACACTAAGACAAGGGATATAGTAATTAATAATTTTAGGAAACCTTCATGCTTTGTACCAGAATTGCACCCGCTTTTAGAAAGTTTTGAGAAAGTTTGTTGCAATGATTTTTATATGTTGTTTGAACAAACAGGTTTTAAGTCAGAATTTTACAATTTAAGCCGACAAGAAACAGCAGCTTTAAAAAGTTTACAAAACAATTATACTATAGTTATCTGCCCAGCGGATAAAGGTGGTACAATAGTGTTGTTTGATAGTGTATATTATAACAATAGAATGTTAGAAATGTTATTGGATGAAACCACATATAAAAAAAATACGCATGTATGATCTAAACAAGGTTATTAGTAAACTTCATGCCTCATTGTATGATATGTTGATGTTCAATATTATAAACAATGATCTCTATAATTATTTTCTAGTTGAAAAACCTTTGGTACCTATCATCAGAGGTCTTCCGAAGGTGCATAAGACATTGTCTGACCCACCCTTCAGACCTATAGTCTCAGGAGAGGCTGGCTAACTGAATGTATCTCAATTTATATTGAGAAGCAACTTAGACATATAGTTGATTCTACTTTCTCCATTTTGAGAGATACTAAACAACTATTGGAATCTCTAGCTGAGAGTGCTGTTGAAAAAGCATACTTGGAGAATGACATTATGATGACTTTAGATGTTCAGTCTTTATTCACCTGCATACCTAATGATATAGGGATAGACTTCCTGAGGCTTTTTCTTCTAGAGAAGGGCATGACTAACAACAAAGTGATTATGATCACCATGCTGATGGAATTAGTGTTAGAAAATAATGTATTTTTATATGGTGATGGTTATTATCTGCAGACTTCAGGGGTAGTGATGGGCACGTCATGTGCCAATTCTTATGCAAACTTTATACTAGCCTACATGGGAATCTATGTATATCTTTGGAAATGAGTTTTATTCACAGCACCTCAAGTATTATAAACGTTTTGTGGACGATGTGTTTTTTGTTTGGAGTGGTGATGTTACTATCTTAGATGAATTTTTAAGTTACATCAACAACACCACATCTTTTCTTAGGCTGACTGGGGAGAGATCATGTCACCAGATTGACTTCTTAGATGTTAACATCAGGAAGCATAATGGGTTTTTAACTACCAACATTTACAGGAAACCCTGTAGAAAGAACACATACTTACATCGTGATAGTATGCACCCTCCCCACATACACAAGAACATTGTTAAGAATCAAGCAGTACGCTGTTCACGCCTAACAAGCGATGATTCAGCATATAGGAATGTATTGATAGGCTTAGATGCTGACTTTAAATCAAGGGGTTACCATGACAATGATTTGATAGTCCTGCAACAAACAGAACGCAATGAAGAAACAAGACCCTACATTAGGATAGCAACTAGTGAACAGGTGGAACAAAGCAGGCCATTTATTAGAAGTAAAAAGAGGATGGTACTTTCATATACCAACAAGAACAAGAGTATTACTAATGTCATTAGAAAGAACTGGGGTATCCTACAGTTGGATGATAGGCTTATAGCACTTGTAGGTCCTCACCCCAGTTTTTCCTACAAGAATACTAGATCTTTAAGGAACATGTTATGTTGTGAAAGGTGACTTCAAGATCAACCACTTACTGTTAGAATGGGTACCTTTCCATGTCGCAGTTGCAATCAGTGCAAATACATACTGGGCAGGAATAACTTTAGGCACCCGGACACAGGTGTGCTATATAAATTCGATCATTATGCAGACTGTAGGACAAGGAACATAGTTTATTTAGCCATCTGCACCAAATGCCAGGCTTTCTATGTCGGTATGACGAATAGAACATTGAGGGAAAGGGTTAGAGAGCATTTATATGCGATCAACAGGGAGAATGACAGGAACGCACTGGCTAGACATGTTCTATCGCAAGGCACCACACACACCTTTGAGTTCTTAGTTATTGAATTGATACACACCACATTGAGATTAGGCAATGTGAGTAACTTCACTGAAAGGGAAGAATGTAAACGGATCATCAGGATGAAAGCAGATGAAGGACATGGCCTCAAGTGAGAAGGTTACTTTGAAACCCTTTCTAGTCATTCATCATCTTAAGCATTAGCAGTTATTTATTGCTATACCTTTGACTTTTTCATGTTTCTTGGTGTTAGTAGGAATATGTATTTTTAGAAGTTTTTCAGTAGTTTCATACACTTGAAATGTTTTTTTTTACATGCTGTTTTTATATGTTCTTGTATTTTTAAATATTTATATGCTACTTGCCATCTGAAATGTTAATAACAGTTATAATCTATTACTACATCCATTTTAATGTCAATGTTGAATTTTGAAGTTTTAATTTTCACAATATAAGTTTCTGACTTTTTATCTATTTAGAAGTTTCTGACTTTTTATAGTTATGTATTCGTACAAAGGCTTTCATTGGTTAACTGTTTAACTGATAAGTGTTTAAATACAGAAGTGATGTAGTGTTTTATTAAAGTCTGAAGAAGCGTCCGGAGTAGACGTGAAAGCGCTAACAACCCATGGAATAAAGTTCTTTTGCTGTTCAAGTATAAACATTTTTTATTGATTTTTGCTTTTTTGGTTGATGGTTGGATTCGATAGTCGTGGAGTACCTGCACCTTGATATTGACATTTTTTTGTTTGGGGACATAGCAGGTACCTTACCCTGAGGGATCTCTGTTTGTTTATTATAATCAGGACTCTGTCTCCCTTTGCCATGGGGTTGAGAAACAGTGATTTCATTTCCATGCGACAAATAAGATATGTGTAGGATTGGAAACATAATTTGTCTTGGTCTTCTCACTGCCAAGTGGTTCTTAGTAGTGGAGCCAGAAATTAGAGGCTAGCCCTAGTCATCCAGGGGGATCTGAGATCTTAGTCAGGTCCCAAAAGGGTACAACAGAACAAGAAAGGGAGAGAATGTACATAATAGATAAAACTGGAAACAAATTATAGATAAGCCATTTTAAAAAAAAAACAGTTGGTTTGCCATATCCATGACCAGGTCATTTGTGGCATGATTGTTGACTATGGCCAAGATAACTGACTGTGAGGTTAGGCTCAGAGATTTATCTTCTGTCAGGATGCAGAGAATCTGAATGGTAAACAATTATAATATTAGTTGGGGGGGGTAATGATTTAAATACTAATGAAACAGAAATAACAAAGGAAGACAAAGATATGTACAGGGCAGTTGCATGTTGCTCACTGTTGTTTGTGGATGGATAGAGGATTTGAATGTTTGTATTGATTCTATATTTAAGTATAATATCTTGATTTATAGCAGAATGTCTGGAAAACCAGTGGTGAAATGTTTGCAGTAGCTCTTTTGCTATGAGAATGTTTTCATGGAGAACATTATGTTACTCCTTACTAGAATCTGTAGCTGTGTTTCAGAGGTTGGGTCAGGGGATGAGCTGCAAAGTATGTTTTTGTCTAATAATCATCATGCTACTTCCTGTTACATATTAAGCACTGGCTGCAACATCTGCTAGTGAGGATTATAGTGTTTCTTGTATCTTGTGCTGTATGCTATAATTCAGTTTAAAAAAATGAGTAGCAAAAGATGTAAATGCAAACAGCATGTAAGACGTATGCTCATGCCAGAAATAATAATTAACAAGAGGAAGAATGATATAGGTAGCTAGATGGTAATAGGTTGCAAGAACTTCCAAGTGATTACATCGAAGTATTTTGTGAAATGAGCAAGATGATTATAATAATAAAGGAAGAAAGTCGTAGTCAATTGAAAGAGGACTGAGCGAAGATTTGTAACAGAATTATGAAAATCCTTCCCCCTTATTTTGGGCTATTCTTTTTAACACACCCACCTCCTGTCCCCCCAAAAAAAATGAAGAAGGGAAAGGTAAAAATGAGCCTTTTAGTGCTGCATATGCTATCAAAGCATAGAGAAGGGGTGTGTGATTAAGTTGACAAGGAACAGTGGCTTTATTCTAGCTATACAGAGATGGTTAGCATGGGGCTCATACTTTAATTCATTATTATGGTGGAAGTAATAGGCATTCTAACTCTATAAATTTTTGTGAAGCAAGCCAAAAAATCATATACAGGTTGCATCAAAATTTTCAAGTATGCAGGCACTGGATGCTTGATGAGGAGAGAGAAAGCAGCAGCAGATGAATCTTCAAAAACAATTATCTGTTAACAGAAAGAAGACAGAAGAACAGGTTGAGTGAGTAGAGCAAACAGCTGTTGAGGCAGAACCATCATAACCTATTGTTAAGTCAGAAGTCAGTCAGCAACAGGGCACTAAGATAATGCAGAATTTGACACATTGTGGTGGTTATTTAGACAATCATCTTTATTCATAGATTTCTAGATTTTCCAAGAACACTGAGTCTTATGAGCATTTCCTCCTTGCCAGGACCCTCCCTGAGGATGAATGCTCTTTCTCCAGAAGCACCATATTAGTCAATTATTAAATTTGTGGAACTCATCCAGTCCTTTATATTATGTTTAAAGGAAGATAGTGCGACAGACTGCTTAACATGCATGAGAAGTTGATTCCAGACATTTTTGAGTTGCTGAGTCATAAATCTGTTCTCTCTACCATGTTTATTGGGTCTACACTACATCAGCGAAATGGCATTACAGGGAATGCCATTTTGCTGACACATATAGCCCGAAGTCTGAAAATAGCAAAGGCTCAGGCCAGCGATACTTTTCCCCAGGGAAAAAAAATTGCTTGGCCTGAGCCATAGCATTGCCTTTTGCCCCACTGTAGTGCGATCTCAGAGTTGGTATATTTAGTTAGTGATTGTGGGGGGGGCACAGCCCCCCACATTGGGGTGTGTGGGGGGGAGCCCCCCACTAAGTTATGTTTTAAATTGTGTGTGTTTGGTGCTAGTGATTCCTTTCCAGGGAAAGAAATCGCTGTTTTGACCATTCGCGGTTTAGTGCGTTTGGTCTTTATGTGTCGCTGAAGAGGCGTTCAATGTAACACCTCTTCATGATTTTAATATAGACCCACTTTATTTATCTGTTAGTGAAGATTTGGGTCCCTAGTTCTTCCATTGATGGAGGTATTGAACTTGTAGAAATACAGGAGGTCCAGGACAACCAGTTCTCTAATGGCACAGTAAATGAGATAGATATTTTCCCTCAAAAGTCTATAAGACACTGAATAAAAGAACAGATCTCCCTCCTCACCAGCTAGCTCTGGGGCTTTAAGCCTATGATCATTTTGGTTAAGATCCTTTGGGGATCCTTATAATTGTTTGATATATTTTGTGAGATATATCCCAAATGGGGTATTACTCTTGGTAACTGGCCTCATCAGTGCTGAGTATGAGGGAGTGGTAAACTCTTTAAGCCTTGATGATATTCCTTTGGAAATTTGCTTAGCTAAATAATAGGATTTCCTGCCAACCATTTTTACAAGTTGGAAATAAAGAGCTGGAGCTATTGACGCAATTTCTCTTGTCCTTGACTATATTTTTGTTTTGTAGCAGTGTGTTGTTTATACAGTATGATGAGGAGAGAAGGTTGACTACCAAGAGAGATTATACCACAGTTTTTAAGATTTATCTTGAGCTCATTTTAGTACATCAGAAATTTACTGGAAAGAATTTATTCTGGAGGTTTGTCATGTCATAAGCTGACTTAACATCCACTGCCAGTCTACAGTCTTCTTCAAACATTGTTAGCAGAGATCTTACCTCTCTTCTTGGAGATTTGAAAGGTAAATACCAAAAAATAAAAGTCCCAGCACTGAGCATTGAGGCACACCACTGGTCATGTTTACAAATTCTGATGTGGCATCTGCATCTTGCACTGTGTGCACTTTGATTTTCAACCAGTTTGCTGTCCATCACTTAGTGCCAGTACCTCAGACCCCTGAGCTAATCAAGCCTAGGTTGCCTGAGCCAAGGTTAGGGCTTCACCCCTGTATGACACGATGATGACAAGGATACATGTTTCTTGCCATATATGGAGACTCTCAGTTGCCATTGGGTCTGAATGCTTTAAAGAACAAAAACACGCATAGCAGGAGTACTATCTTTACATTTAAATTAAGTTTCATTAACTATGCATATATGGATACTTTACAAATATAGGAGTGCCTCATGATCAGGTAATTAATTCTTTTAACTTTGGGCATTGAGGAGAGTCACCTTTATGTGATCCAATTCTGGGACTGATATGTTAGTTACGTTGCAATGTCCATCACCTGTACTTTGCATAAAGAAGACACCAGGGGATAACAATGGCTTTAGCAAATAAGCAGAAGCCTGGAATTGAGAAGTGCAGGCTACCTTTATCAATATAAAATGGACTGTTGAGCTTTTCGTCCAATGCTGATAAATACTATATCCCACTCAAATGTCTCCAGCTATTTAACGAATTATGGAAGCAAATAATCTTTGCTTTTTATTCTTGTTTGTTTCTAGGTATCATTCACGGTGAAGGAAGGATTCCAGTCAGGGCTAGTGTCTTACTTGCCTTTCTAACATGCATGAAAAATTCTGACATGTCTCACCACATACACCTAAGGGTTTTGAGTCTCATATCATTCATTCCTGCATGCAACTGTATCATATTGTTGTGGTGTTTCTCAGGAGTTGGGGTCCTTAGGACTATTGTAATGTTAATGATTATGGCTCTTAAAAGACAACTCATTTATCCTTGTCTAGTCTTGTGAATGATGAGCCAGTGTGCCTGGTAATGCAGTCACTTTTTCCTAAATATGTCTATTGCTGCTGTGGTTCAAAGTGATCAATCTGGAGCGTTTTTGTTCAGCGTGACTCTTTATGGGAGCTAAGCATGAGACATAGGAGTGGCCTGCTTTTGCGTGAAACTTTATTTTCTTATTTTTAGGTGGATGTGGCAGTGATTGTTTTACAGCTTCAGCTGTAAAGACTTGGTGGAGGTGTATGATATCCACAGGGAAAGATTTCAGTTGAGAAGAAAGCCTTCAGGTTTATGTATTTGCATCTATTACAGATGGAAGTATTACTAGTGGGTGCAGGTTCATTTTATGAGCATAAGACAGTTTGAACACTGACTTAGGAGACCTAATGCTTAAAGTCTGGCAAAAGAGGTGAAAAGAACAGGCTGACCTTGCATGTTGTCCTGTTGAGTAAAGTAAATGCAGCATTAAGCATGAAGGACAGTAATTGTGAAAGAAAAAGTATATGAAGCTTTAGTAGTCAAAGGGGAGGATGTTCTCAGTTTGAAACTGTAGTGTCCACAGGAATTTCAAGGCAACCAAGTTTAAAAGAGTAGTACAGATTGGCTTGGTGAGCACACTGCAATATGGTTCTAAGGCATATAATGTGACAGCACAAATGCATTTAAATAACTTTAGTGGAATGACTTCACAAAATGATAGTTTTGTGCCTACTGACAACAGGCAATGAAAGAGAAGAGGGAAGGAATTATGTTGTCAAATTGCCATAAAGAGTGGCGTATGAGGGAAACGCTTGGTTTATAACACCACAAGAACAAGCCGTGAGGGTGGGAAAATTCCTAAATCATTAGCCAATGATTGGCTTAGAACTGTTATAAAACAATCATAAGTCCTGAACAAGCCTGACTCTCACTCCTCTCACAAGAAGATAGGGTTTAATACCAACAATACGACCACTTAAATGGCAAAATGCATTACAGATATTTATTGGAATTATTAACACAAGATTAAAGAGTTTTGCTAAAATGGTAACAGACTATCAACAACCCCTCTCAGATTCTTGAAACATTAACTTGTTCCACTCTTGTCTCTTCTATCTCAATTTCAGAGTCCTAACTAAAGAAATATCTGGTTTAAGCAATGTCCACTGTACATTCCTTAGTATCATCTCAAACAGGCTCTTGAGGGGCAACCTTTGTTTGCCATTTCAAGCTGTGAAAGACTCATTGCTTTTTTGATCCTCTTGACCTGCATTGAGTGAATGATTTAACAAGCCCCCATTACAAAGATATATATCTCCAGGGTTAGATGAATGACCCCAGTAGCATAAAATGCAACTTAAATGGTTCCCTCACCAGTAGGATAAATTCCCGGCATACATCTAGCAGACTGCTTTCCAAGTAACTGTTAAAGCCTATCTCCATGACTGAATGGGTATCTGGCTGCCAGTTCATGCCTGGTATGCATGCAAATCATCTTCTTTGCAAAGGGAACCATTCTATCCTTATCACTACAATAGTAATGTGACGAAGGTTCTCGGTGACTCACCAACTATAAGCTTAGTATAAATGTATGGACATATGACTTGAAACAGTAAGACTTCAAAGTGTAATTGGAAATTTAATTAAAAACATTTAAAAGGAATAGGAGGAGCTCTTACATAATTGTTATTAAACTTGTCATTTAATGATTTTTCATTGTTTATTGCTGATAGTGGAGTTAGGAGGCATTGCGTTCATAGTTAATGCAAGCTCTACAGATTAGTTTAGACCTGTCATACCAGTATGTAGAACAGATCTGCATAATTTTCTAGTATATAAAACATTATTACATGTTAATAACATTATATAAGAAACCAAAAGAATGCAGGTAGCACTCCCACAAAGAACCAATAAATACGATCAAAAGTGCTACTGCCGAAAGAAATGAATGAGTGAATGCTGAAACACTCGTAGTTTATAAGAAAACTGCAGTTTAAAATGTCATTTTATATAAGACATGACTGATGAATGTCAGTAAATAAAACTATCCCAGTCTTAAGAATGACAGAAGAATTATTTCTGTATATTCCAATGAAAGTATATATTTACTGTAATACGTTTATATTTAGATTACTGGGTTATGGCTTATGCTTAGTAGAGGGCCAGGGAGAAATATTCTGTAAACAATGTATAAAAGATGCAATGTATACAAATTTGCCAGTAATTAATAGTCTTTACATAAACACATCAACATTTAATACAACTGAGATACCCTGTGGCTTCATTATATATAATATTTACAATTAAAGAGGATTTGATTTGAAATTGTTAAAAAATTAAACTGAAATACATATTTGGTTAAGGTCATATATTACCACTATTACATAATTAATAAAGCTTAGCAGCTTCGCAAAGTCTGATATATTTTAGTGATATACCACTTCATTGTAAGAAACATGCCTGTCATAGTCCGAATATACCATAATGCCCACATCTGTTTGGCAATAAACATTGTATGTTTTCTTTCCATCGCAGAAAATATGGTGATATATTTTGGTATTAATAGTGATTTCCTTGCATATCTATCTATCTATCTATCTATCTATCTATCTATCTATCTATCTATCTATCTATCTACCTATCATAATCAAGGCTTGTATTTGAAAGGCTTTTTGTTGTTTTTTACAAATAAAGAATGAACAAAAATACTGAACTTTATAACAGAGATAAAAAGCCACACATGCATGTGTGTGTGTGTGTGTGTGTGTGTGTGTGTGTGTGTGTGTGTGTGTGTGTGTGTGTGAGTATGTGCACCTTTGCCCTCACATATGTTTCACATTAAATAACGAGTTATGGTTCTCAACATCATGAGAGGAAGGAGAACAAACATTGACATTCAGTGGATCAACACATAGTCATAGTTAGTTTGTATCGCAGTTAAAAAATATCCAGTTTGCAAGTGAAAATGAAGAAAGACATTTTTTTCAGTTACATATCTCTCTGTTATATAACGTGTGTACATATATGGAAGCACTTTACTATCTCAAAATACTGAAATCTCGAATTTCAGTATCTCGAGACGAAAATGCCAAAAGTGCAGTTGAGCGAAACTGCACTTGATCAAATTCAAAGTGTCAAATTCGCTGTTGTGGTGGCGCAGTATGTGGGATTTGCTGTGCTTGTAAGGTGCAGTGTGCTGTGGGATATGGTTTGCCTGCCGTTGTGTGGATATATGTGGAGATTTAGGTAAGTGCTGTTTTTTAAGAGTTTTGGGTAGGGATTTGCGTGTTTGTGAGTGTGTTAGTTTTAGGTGTAGATTAGGGTAGGTAGGTAAGAGTGTGAGTGTGTAAGTGCTGACAGCGGTGGTGTTTGTACGTATGTGGTGTGTGTTTGTGCAAGGGGAATATAGAGTATGTAGTGGTGGGTTTAGTGTCTTTGTCTTTTTAGTGTATATATAAGTAGTGGGGGTGTGGGGGATGTAGGTGGGCTTGCCCCCCTGCTTATATGTAGGGTAGGTTTGTGTGTTTGTGTTGCTGTGTTTGTGTTTGTTTTGTTGGTTTGTTGTAGTGTGGGGAGGAAGGTGTATGTATGTTTGTGTGGTGGAGGGTATATTTAAAAGTCGCAATTTTGAACTTTGGGGTTTCAATATTGTGAATGTTTGGCTTTATAGTCTCGAGATACTGAAATTTGAGAGTTCAGTATTTCACCATTATAAAGTTAATCCACATATGTACATACACACATACATACATTTACATTAATACTATTTTGTAATATAAATACATAAGTATGTATATATAATCCACATATAGAATGGAATAATAACATGACAGCATACTTGCTTAGACTGTTTTATGAATTTAACACATATTTAAGAAATGATTTAAGGTAATATATGAAACACTTTGGCATATAAGGTTCATTTCAGGAAATGGAGCCAGAATATCTAATAGATGCTTAGCAATTTAAAATGCAGCTAACATGGAACACTGTCACCATGATCTAAAACCTCAGGCATTCTAAGACTATCATTCTATCTCAGAACATAGTATCTACTTAAAATGGGTATTAAATTACATTCTTTTATTCTGGTTACACCTGACTTCCCAAACAAAATTATTTTATCTCACTTTAAGAAGGAATCAGTTGAACACAAGAAAGCTCATTTCCAAAGTAGTTAAAATTATTAAATTTAATGATATGAACTCTCAAAAATATAGGTTCTTTCAAAATAAAGATATAAGAATTGGGTCTCATAACTTTTGTAAAAAATGTTAGTGCCTTTGAGTTATACAAAAGGGACAAAACAAAAGCATTTATTCGATTATTTAACTAAAGCAGAGAAAAGCAGCAAACTGAAGCACAGAAATAAGTTGACATATTTTAACATTTAATAATTAGTTACAGTAAACATTGCCTACAATGGCTTAAGGCCAAGCATTATTATATTGTGTAGGAACTAATGACATGGAAAATTATATTTGCATTAAAAGATCAAGTCTGCTAATACTGATAATAGAGACACATTCCTAATGAAACAAATTCAAAATTAGTTCAGGAATAGCATTTGTAAATTAAAAATGAAAAATGACATGAATACATTGATACCATATAATTGCATTGTATTATGTTCATTAGCTTGATGGTAAAAGAGTTCTAGTCTGCCATTTTAACTGCTTTAACATTCTTCCTGCTTTTTATTTTTACTTTCCCCTTCAGCCTTTTCCTATCTATCCCATGCTCTGTTGAAAGCCACTGTGGATTCCTTCTGCACTACCCCAATTTGATACCATATTTCATGACTCCAACCCGTTCTGTGAAAAAAATACGTTTGGAGCTCCATACATTCTGCTGTCTATGCCCTGTACTTTTTTCTTTGACCTTAAGGTACAGAGTGACCCTATTGCATTTCTCTGTCACAATGTTTTATATCAACATTGCATTCACTGTCTCTCTGTGTTTTAACTGAGAAGAGCTCTAGCTCCTCTAGCCTATAGTCATATTCCTTCTCTTCCTGCAAACAGATCTTTCTGATACCTTTCCTCTACATTACAGAAGTCTAATACCCTCTTCCTCATATGGCCACCTAAACTGCATGCAATATGCAAGGCATGGTTTGACCAAGACCCTGTGAACTGGAAGCATTATCTGATTGTTTCTTCAGTCTGCACTCTCCCCAAGATAGACACATGCATTCTGTTTGTTAGTTCCTCCTCCAGTTCACTCTGTTACTAGTGATACATTTTAGGTTTGATTAACATCTTCATATTTCTTGTCTCCTCTCGACATCATTTACACTCCTCCCATCTGATGGACATCAGATATGGTGCACACCAGGGTTGTTGTGGTCTTAAACATTTATTTGCACTGAACAGCAATGGCATCTTTCTAATCACTTGCTCTGTCTTTCCAAATGTTCCCCTAGATGCCTTTCTCCATCCTACATTAATGAAAACAGAGGTAATCCAGAGGGCTAGAGTGTAGACTGGTATCCTAGCTGTGACCCAGAGGGTGATAGGACTAACAAGAAACACAATATAAAGGATAAACCCAGGTAAAATAATTTTAGCAGATCTAGGAGGCTCTCTCTCTCTTTCTGATACCCTTCCTGTGGGAAGAATAAAGACACCTTGTTGAAGTTTCCAGTAATTCGTTCAGTTAAATAGGTAGGTTGATGACTGTATAACAAGAACACTCATCCCTCTACCTGCTTAACTGAATAAACTACTGGAAATTTCAACATTGCATCATTGAGAGGATCTCCAAGATCTGCTAGCTAAAGTGATTTTATCTGGACTTATCCTTTATACGCTGCATCCTCCATTAATGCATAATTTTAAAACTTTTTAGACATATATTTAAATAATGACTAATGGATCTCTTCATACAGTGATACAAAAACTAGGTATCTGACTATTTGCTGAATGGTGATCACAAGACGTGTGAGATTAAAGATACACACTATTGAAGAAGAAAATATTGTGATTACTAGCATCCCAGGTGGAAATGTAATACAGCAACATGGCTATGATACATCAAACACTGACTCAGAAAGACCATGATGTGCTGAATCTGTTTCCAGAAATATACAGCACTTTTGAAAAGTTAATGCTATAAGTAACCTGCCAGTAATTTTTCACATTGGCAATGTATATTTAGTTTCTTTGCAGTGCTGCAAAGAAGATAATATATTAATCCAAAATCCAGACTGAGAACAAAGCTGGAAGATCACAAGCTGCCAACACTATCTGTCAAGACTGTCTGAGAATTATTGCAAGCATTTGTTTAAAACAAAACTGCTAAAAAGACTTTTACTGATAATGATGTTCTATCCTTTGCCCAGAATATATCTATGTCTATAATAAACAAACTCAGACCAGAGTTTAGTCAAGTGAAATGTGAGTTGTTGCAGGGTATTGTGAGCTATGCTATTTCTGTCACAGTAGTGGGGAAAAGTTTCATTAGTATACAGAACAGAATGTTCAGTTCCATTTCATAACCTTGAATGGCAGAGTTGTGTTTTGTGTGTGTGTGTGTGTGTGTGTGTGTGTGTGTGTGTGTGTGTGTGTGTGTGTGTGTGTGTGTGTGTGTGTGTCTGTTTCAGGCAGTGAATTGCAAGCAACGGTTATGGGTATATATTTAGCCAAGCTTGAATGAGACCACTCAAGAAATAGGATAGTGGTGTCTTGTACGAGTCCCCTCTTTCTATTGCTATGGCACTTTTCTTTAAGTATTGCCTACAATATATTGCTTTGGTAAACATGATCAAATATAATTTATCTTCTGTGATCTAGAAAAGCACCATGAATAACACACTGAACCAAATGGGGCCAATATTGTGTAGACTGGCTGCAATAAAATATAAATAAAAAACATCTGAAAACAGTTGAACTGAAAATTATAACACAAAGGACATTAAATAAAATGAGTAAATCAGTTTAGTTAAAAGAATGGACTTTTATGCACAGGAAAAAAAGTTAAAACATGATTTGTTCTCTGACAAAGAAGATAAAGCCTCAACTAAAATACAAAAAAGGTAAGATCCTGGTGAATGAAATAGTGAGTGGTCCGCAAAGTGTCATCCGCACATTAGAAAAAAGGTGATGCTGTGGTCCACTGTGTAACAAGAATATGTGATAGGCCTATAATACTATGGATTCAGATTCTGCACTTGACTATTAAAAACCACACAGTGTAATCTTCAAAGGGCACATATGTCAAAGCTCAGGCATTGTAACCTCTCAAAGTGACTTGTATGCACACCAGCTAGTATTAGGTGGGGTGAAGGTTTATAGAAAAACTTCCCTAGCTTGAATAATAGATAGTTTAGCTTTAATAGCTGATATGTTGCCATGTAGTTCCCTGGATTATGAATATTTATAGTTCATCCATAAATGTGGCTGACCCTAGTCTGAGGAGTAGGAAAAAGGAACCAAAGATCCTCTTATGTTGGCCAAATAATAGATGTTACCATGATACTTCCACCCTCTCAAAAACTCAGCTAATGGAGAGTAGATTTCAGTGTGGCAGACCACCTCCAGAGAGATGCAATCATCTCATTTGGCAATACTGGGTAGTATTCAGCTGAAACAGATGAGGGACAATGGCTTTGAGGTCATCAGGCATAAACGAGAAAATCAAACAGACTAACAATACAGTGTTTAACAAGTGTCTGAACAATAGAAACATAGCAAGAAGATTTAGAAATGTAAATAATACATCAACCAAAGACTAATATGAAGACTTAGAGCAGAACAAAGCTAGTTTACAGAGTGCAGAGAATATATATATATATATATATATATATATATATATATATATATATATATATATATATATATATATATATATATAAACATAATTAGTTAAAGAGGATCAAGCAGCTTTAGGGATGTTAAAAACAGTAATAATTTTATTTTTTTCTTTCAGGTGTTTCTAAGGATTAGCATTAAAGTCATTAAAAACTTAGATTCTTCTTGCAATGATAAAAGGACCCCAACCACAAATGTTTGTCCAAGAACTAAAACGGAGTGATCACTGTTTTGAAATTGTTATATAGCTGCAGCACTTGAATGCAAGCTGTGATTTTATTAAGATCCAGAGATAGTTAGCTTCCTAGCAATAAAGGGAAAGGACTGTAATTTCAGTAGTAAGGAAAAAAGGGCTATAAAACAACATCAGATGTGTCTTTCAGGGAACAAGTTGACTGTAATAAGAGATCAACATTGTTATCCTGTAGGGGCTACAGTAATTAACAGATTTTGTTCACAGTAATTTGAGAATGAGCTCATATCTTATTAGAAGCAATAAGATAATGACCATAGACAAGCCATGCTATTGGTGATGTCCTTCCTCATCACTGTTGCAGTATCCTTTACTCTTGGGATATCTGACTGATGATAGCCTAACATCTGTCCAGCATACAAAAGTCTTTACATCATCCATGCATGGTACATCCCACATACAAGGCGCATGGTACATAAGTAATATACGGACACATAATCCTCCAAACTTCCTTGCTGCCAGTCTGAACATTACCTCTGAATTCAGTCTGTATACCATTAACTGAACTGGTTCATCTACCAAGTCTTCTAAAGAAAAGTGCCCCATTGGGATTCCTTCCTTTCTTTCTTCCTCTTTGTAGCTTGTTTTCATGCCATCCAGGAAGGGAAAATGTGTGTGTGAGTGGCAGATTCCCCATAAAGATAGACATGAAAAGTGCCTTTGTTGCTTAAGTGCTACACACGACCATATGCACTGTGGGATTTGACAGACATTTGTTCCTAAGACACTCTGCAGTCATCTGTCATCCCTCTCTAGTCACTTGGAAAACTAACATCTGACGCTTTTGCTCAGGATACCAAGGCTGAATCCACACACCCCTGTGACTTTAGTAAAAGGCAAAAAAGGCTCACACTGATCCAGCTGCTGTCAAGCCTCCATCAGATGTCTTCCCTTGGGTTGGATAAAGAACATGCAGACTGTCCAGTGCCAGTGCCAGTCCCCTCTGCTGCGACCCAGTTGGACTCCAACATGGAGCTGTCTTACCCACTCCTCTGCTGAGGCTGTGCATACATCTGGTACACAAGCAGAGGGGAACCATGGTTGATTATATCCATGGGGCATGGGGGATTCCCCAAATATTAGTTAGGGAAGAAGTGCTTGGTATCCTCATTGAATCTAGTCAGGGGTCTGAACCACCTAGATTTTTTTTTAAAGCTGGCGTCCCTTAAAAAAAGTAAAGCAAATGTGGCATTTTGGCTAAGGGTCCTTACAAAGAGTGGCAGGACTTTACTTAGCGGCTGTTTAATGCTATTATAGCCCTGAAACTCCCTCAAGGGTTGTATCACCCTGCTTCTGCTCCTTGGTCTTCCTACCTTTCTAAAAAGCCTAGGGACTCTAATTCTTCTGATGAAGAGTTGGACTCTGGTGCAGAATTCTTAGCATATTCCTACCAGATCCAATCTCTTCTTGCTCTGAGGTCTGATGAAGAAAGATTCTCTGATCCTTGGTTCTCCTTTTAAAGAATTATCTTTTGGGGATACCGTGGTCTGTCTATGATGGAACACTTTAAGTGGGACTGTTTCAAGGTATCACAGGTTTAAAAGAAATATAAAGTCTTATAAATGGACTCGCCTAGACCTTCTGCAGTTCCTCCAGTCTTAGATGTCCATTTGAATACATTTGCAGGAGCTTCTCAGGCTCCTAACTCTCAACCTCTGGCCCCCAAGAATCCAGACAGATTTTATAAAGTCCCTGCAGGTCATAAGTACTTGTATAAATGTCCTTCATCTGATCCTGCTATTGTTTCCATGTCCACAGATAAGCCATCCAAACTGCTATCCTCTTCCAATATTTTACCTTCTGATAAGGACAGTCATACCATGGAGAAGTATGGGAAAAAATGTTACTTCTGCTACATTAGCCTTTAGGAGCATTAACTATCAGACCCACATGACTAGTTATGGCCTGTCTGTTCTCTTCAAGTTTGGGGGTGATGGCTGATATGCCAGATTCAGACAGTAAGACTTCTGCCCCTTCTCTACTGAGCTGTCTCTCTCAGATGGCCCACCATTCCATTAAATGCAGCTATTATACTGCTGACACCTCCTCTAGAGCAGCTCCATCTGGTTCTGTCATGAGGAGATACTCTTGGCTGTGCCTTAAAGCCATCTTTGTGGGCTTTAAGGCCAAATATTTGGATTCTCCTTTAGACAACCACAATCTCTTTGGCTTTACTGTTGCAGAATTGTAGAAAGCTCTTGAGGATAAGGGTATGGTTATGCAGGACCTGAAGCAAATCTTCATTTCCCTGTACCTAAGATCAAGAGGAACTATCCATCTGAATCTGAGCAAGTAGGTTCCATAATGGATTTTCCTAGAGAATTCAACACAGAGTTCTAGAATCTTCTTTTCTTGACAAATCTATCTCTATTTGACATCCAGCCTCCCCTTTCCCTTGGCCAGATTCCTTTGTCACTCAGGTTAACCTTTTCCTTACTTTTTTTTTAACAGATAACCATAGGTGCCTGGGTTTTCTCAATTGCACAAAATGGTTATTTCATGGCTTGGGAGACCTTCCTTGGTCTTCTCCACTTTCCTAGCTTACTCCTGGGAGACTTTTCTAGTCATTCTTCTCCTTCCCAGCTTCTTAATTTTCCTTTGGTTCTGTAGGATCTGATGGGTCAGGAAACCATCCAACCTGTTCCTTGTCTCAGCAGGGAACCATTTTTTTATTCCAGAATGTTTTTGGTTTCCAGACAGGAGGGGTCAAGGAGGCCCATCCTAGACCTGTTGTTTCTCAACACCTTTCTCAATGTCCTTTCCTTTCAGATGTTGTCTCTTTACACACTTGTGCCTTTGTTGCTTCCTCAAGCCTTTCTAGTATCTCTGGATTTAAAGGGCACTTTCCTCCATATTCTTATTCACCCCCTCTTCAGGAAGTTTCAACATTTCTCTGTTTCTTCCTCTCATTAACAGTTCTCTGCTTTGATTTTAGACTTTCAACAGCTCCAAGGGTCTTTACCAAATTTCTGGCCCCTGCTGTGTCATTCTGAATACTTTAGGGAATTCAGATATTCCCTTATTTGGGATGACCTTTTAATTCATGCTCCAATTTCAGCAGCTCCTACTTCAAAATCTACACTTCACTATGCTTCATCTGAACAGTGTGGAGTTAAACCTCAGTCTGAAAAAAGTTTGTGTTGACTTCCTTTCAGGACAAGGTTTTTGTGTTGCAGGATTCAGACCATTCCAATGTTGGTTTGTCTCTCACCTCTCTAAGTTCTCTGTTTGACTGCTTATTTCCTGTCTCTTCTTCCTCTTCCAGTCCTTCCTGCAAGAAACTTTTTCTGAGCCTTGGGGTACTTGGCTTCCACCATTCCTATGGCTCCTTTTGACAAACACTAAATGGGAACATTTTAATGACAGCTGAAGACTAACTGCAGCATTACCATACTCTGGAGTAACCAATCCCCCTCTTACCTTGTGTCAAGCTCGAGCTCCGCTGGTGGATTCATCATATTTTCTTGAATATGGTTCTGCCTTTTCAGGTTCCTTTCTTTAGTCAGAAGCAGTACATGGATGATTCCAATCAAGGTTGGGGAGCCTCCTTCAACAACCTCAAAGTCCAGGGTCTTTGGTCCCCTCAATGGCAACTTGAAGGCCATATTAACATCAAGGAGATGAGTGCACTACTTTTAGCTCTCCAGGCTTTTCATTCCCTTTGTATTCCAGGTCACAGATAATATCACTGTCATGCGGTACATCAATAAGCAAGATGGCAAACAATCTTACCTGTGTTGCAGGCTGGTTCTTCAGACTTGGGATTTTGAAGACTGCCATCACTTGGTTCTTCCGGCAGTTTACATCCTTTCAGCACACAATCTGGTGACAGAAACTTTGAGCACATCAAGGACAAATCTTCATGAATGGATGGTTCACAGTATTGTGTTTCTGAACATTGTATATCATTGGGATACCACTCAGGTAGATATTTTATCCTGCACTCTGAATAGACAACCATCCCACTTCTCTTCCAGACTGCCAAGGTCTCTGGCTTAGAAAGTAGGTGCCACATTTTTTTTCTTGGAAGGGGACGCATCTGTATTCCTATCTCCTGCTTCCTTTACTACCACAGGTCCTATACAAGATTATGTGGGACACACCCAAAATCTTGCTGTTTCCCCCTTCTAGTTCATCTGGTCAGGGGCAATAATCACAGGTTACCTTACAGCATGGATCTTCTCACACAAGACAAGAGATCTCTCATTCACCCTTACTTGTCAACTGTTCAAATGATACTTTCAGTGATATGGTTTTGATTCCTTTCAGACACCAATTTTCTGAAGATGTACTCTGAGTTTTGCAGCAGGCCAGAAAACCCACTACTAGAAAATTCTATGTGACTAAATGGAAGAGGCTTTCTGTTTGGTGTCTCAAGCATGAATTTAACCCTTTTTCTCTGGTGGTTCCCTATCATCTTTTCTTATTTGTGTGAGTTGCTCAATTCTAGTTTGGCATATTCAACTGCTAAAATTAATTTGTCAACCATTTCCACCCGTCTGCCTATAAGTCCTCCTTTGGCTTCTAGTAATGAAGGCAAGCAATTTTTAAAAGATGACTGTGATGCCCCACAACTGGACCAGTAAACAGGGAGCCTCAATACTCACCACTAGCACCAGTGGGGGATGTACACTGAGAGGATGACAAGTACACATACACACATTATTTCCAGATGCAGCTCTCTGTATCAAGTGCAATTTCCCTTAAGAGCACACAGAGACAGCAGTCAGTCCGGGACTGGTTTCTCACTCTTTCTCCAGATACCCAGTAAGACTCACCACTAGCATAACTATAGATTTGAGATCTCAGCTGAGTGACCAAGCCAAAACATCCAGCACCCTCTCAGTCCCATTAGTGCTTCATGGCCCTGCCCAAGTAGCTGACACATACTGTTTGAGATTTGATTTACACATACACACACCTGGGAAAGGCTGCCACAGGTGTACTAGCTATGTCCCCTTCTGCCCAGACTATAAGGTATTTTTTATTGCCACCACTAACTCCTGCCAGCTATCTTAAGGCCCTTAACAAAGGGTGTCCAATCTTACTGTGTAATATAAATATTAACACAAATGGTAGTTTGACCAAGAGCAAGGCTATTAGGAGTGGCACATACAGTGTTACCAAATAAATATGCAAGTACTTTCAAAACTTAAATATCTCTAAACAGATCAGCTACAATTAAAGGTTTAAATATATTTAATAATCAATAATAAAAGAACAAGACAAAACTAAATATATATTCACAGTGGCATCAGAGTTCAAAACTACAGGACATATTTAAAACAACATTGCAGGACAATCTCAAATAAATAAAGAAAAATATCTGTACTAAGCTTTATTATATTCCTGAATTTATCTATGAAAATTACTATACCATAGAAACTTCATTAGAGCAAATCAGATGTAGTGAATGGATCTTCTAGTTATTATCAGGTCCAAGACAGAATACAGAATGCCCTGTCTCACTAAGAGACTTCTCAAATTAAGATTTATAATATTACTTCTGGGGTAGCTTGGCAAATTACATCATTTCTTGTCATCTGACTCCTAGTTCCCAGGTGATACCCCCACTGCTGGAAGCTGACAGTATTTAGCATCTATGTGTAAAAATACATAGACCTCAGAGCTTTGGCAGATGCTGGAAGTCATAAAACAATTGCATTCTTTCGTGTTTTCAGAGGTACTAATTAGTTTACTCTGAAGACAATACAGAAAGCTTCTCAGCACAGACTCGGTGTCTCTAGCTGCATTGAAAATTGAAAGATACTATCTTTTATTAAGTAGCCTATAAAGAAATTTAATTTTAGCTATTTTCCTAAAGTTATCTGGATTGAAGTTAGCCCCCTAGTTTCCTTTCTTAACATATATATTTAAAACAGTTATACTAGTGCATGCATATTTCTGTTCTTTCCAAGTAGGGCACACTGGGATGCATTTCAAACACAAATACTTTACAAAATACCTTTCCAACACATATGTCAGTACAAACCAGTTTGATATAAACATGACATAGCACTCTAATACATTTGTAACACAAGCATCTTATATAAATCATTTTGATATTCACCAATGGCATATAATTATTTACAAAATTCTAGCTAGCTGTGGTGGCAGTACTTCCTTTCATCACACTTCTTCCCCCCTTCAAAGACTCAAGTTAGTTTTTCAAGTAACCCTTGAGAAACATTGCTTGAGAGGAATGAGCATCTCTGGGAATACATCACCCAGTCCCTGTCTTGACAGCCCATATGTGTTGGCATTGCTAACCCCACTGTGGTGCTGCACTGTCATATCATATGCCTGCAACCCTAGGCTCCACCTTAGTGACTTGGCATTTTGCTGGGTGGCTCACTGTAGCCATGTTAAGGGATTGTGATCTGTAACTACAGTGAATTTCCTTCCATACAGATAAGGCTGAAGTTTCTGCAGTGCCCATACTATAGCTAGACATTCCTTTTCTACAGCTGCATACCATTCCTCCCTGGGTTGGAGCCTATGGCTGAGATATACCACTGGGTGCTCTTCTCCCTTTGAGGAAATCTGGCTGATTACAGCCCCCACCCCATGGTTTGAAGCATCTAACCCAACAACAAATTATTTGCTGTAATGTGGACTGGCTAACACAGGAGATCCTCCCAAAACTCTTTTAAGCTTCTGGAATGCTTGCTCATATGCTGGGGTCCATACTACCTTATTTGGCCTGTTTTTCCTTGTCAGGTCTGTCAGGAGAGCAGCTATGGTACTATAATTGGTGACAAACTTTCGTATGGGGCCTGCTGTCCCTAAGAATGCCTTTACTGGGTTTTTGGTAACAGGGGCAGGCCATGCCTGAATGGCATCCACTTTGGCAGATTCTCACCTGATCTTATCACTTTCCACTCTATGTCCCAGGTAGGAGACCCCTGCCATACCCACCTGACATTTACTGGACTTAATGGTCAACCCTGCCCTCTGTAGTCTGCCCTGTACCTCCCTGACATGCTTAAGGTGCTCTTGCCAGGAATGGCTGTAGATGGCAATATCATCCAGGTAAGCAAGGGCAAAATCTCCTGCTCCTGTAGGATACAGTCTACAAGTCTCTGGAAAGTCACTGGAGCATTTTTCATCCCAAAGAGTGTCTTCGTGAACACTTACAAGCTGAAAGGAGTCATAGAGATTGACCTCTCTCTAGCATTGGAAGTCAAGGATACCTGCCAGTAGCCCTTGGTAAGATCAATAGTGGTAAGATACTTAGCCCCACCCAGCTGCTCTAGGGCTTCATGTGCCATAGGCATAGGGTAAGCATATGTCTCTGTGTGACTATTTAATTTCCTGTAGTCCACACAGAACCTGTTGCTGCCATCCTTCTTTGGTACCAGCACCACTGGGGAGGCCCAGGGACTGCTGAACTCCTGGATTACCTCTAGTTCAAACATTTCCTGTATCTCCTTTCTCAGAGTCTGTTTGACTCTCTCAGGTACCCTATAAGGGGCCTGCTTAATAGGCCATTGTGGTCCTGTGTCCACATGGTGCTGCACTAGATGGGTATACCCTGGTTTCCCAGTTAACATGCCCCCAAACTACAATAACACTGCTAGGGTTTCTCAAACTTGGGTAGGGGATAGCTGTTGGGACATTGCCACCCCTTCCACTGAGGTGTCAGTCCAAGCGTCACTGAGAAGATCACTCACCAGATCTCCTCCAGACTCTTCCTGCAAATACTCATCACAAAGGCCTATCATGGTAAGTGTTTACATGGTACAGTTTGTGCCCCTGTTTCCTGCCTAGTATTTCAACCATGTAGTTAACATCACTGACCTCCCTTGCCATGTTGAAGGGCCCCATCAAGCTGCCTGCAGCTCATTCCATCTGACAGGAAGGAGAACTATAACCTGCTGCCCCAAAGCATACTCTCTCGCTTGAGCATTCCTGTCATACCAGATATTTTTCTGCCGATAGGCTTCTGCCAGGTTGTCCTAGGCCAAACTCATGAGGTAACTGACCTTTGTCCTGAGCTTTAGGATATATGACACAGCATATTCCTTGTGGGATTCACACTGATTCCCCCCCCCCCCACTCATCTCAAATCAAATCTAGAGATACCTCACCCTATGCTCATACAGCAACTCAAAAGGTGAGAAACCTGTGGATTCCTGGGGCACCTCTTTGTATGCAAAAAATCAGATAGTGCATCTATTTGTTCCACACCCTCTTAAACTGGTCTGGAAATGCCTGTAGCATGGTCTTTAGTGTAGACTTTATCCTTTCCACCAGACCATTAGTCTGGGGATTGTAGGGATGGTCTAGAGGTGATTCACTCCACAGCACTCCCACAGACAAGCCAGCAGATCTGACATGAAATTGGCACCTCTGTCAGTCAGTATTTCTTTTTGGAAACCTACCCTGCTGAAAATCTCTAACAAAGCATTTTCCATCTTTTCTGCCTTGATGTCTCAGGGTATCTGGTACCATAATCTACTACCACTAGGATATACTTTTTTCCCATTGGAAATTGAGGTACTTACAAACCCCACAACATCAATAGCTACCCTCTGAAATTGCTCCTCAATCACAGACAAAGGCATCAAAGGAGCTTTGACCCTGTCTCCTGCCTTGCCTACTTTTTGGCACTGCTCACAGCTCCTGCAGTGCCCTGTTACATCTCTAGAAATCCCAGGAGAATAAAAGTTCTGCATAATATGTATTTTTGTACACTTTATGCCCATATGACCTGCAAAGAGAATGTCATGAGCTATGGCTAGAGTGTTGGATGGTTGGCTCTGGGCACTCTCAAATGCTGTATTACCTCACCCTCTAGCTCTCCCTCAGGTTTCCATTCTAAATTCAGTAACCTTTTGTCCCAGTATACATATTCTCCTTTTCCTTGAGAATCAGACACTTCTCTGGCTACCTCCCTCAAGCCTTGTAATGCAGGGTCAGAGACCTGAGCCTGTCTCAACTCTCTCTTTGTAACCCTTCCCAGCTCACCTTCAGCAGGAAGTCTGCTATACCCTGACAGCAGTGCCTCACTGTCAGCCTGCGTACTACTACTCACCTCTGCCCTCGCTGTCACTCTGTCCAACGGAACATCAGTACCAACTAGGAGTTGTGCCTCACCTTCAGTCGCACTGCTACAGGGTAGCTACCTCCCAGAGGTAACCACCTCACCAGTCCTGGCTTCAAGTGTGTGGTCTGTTTTGGTTCCCCCCAGGCTACCAGACCCACATGCTTGTCTCCAAGCCTGTCTGTGTGTAACTGCATGCACACAAGGTACTGCATTATCAAAATCGTTCCCTATCAGGACATCTGCAGGAATATTCTCAAACACACCTACTTGCTTGCTTCCATATCCATCCTCCCAGTCAAGGTGATCCATAGCTAAAGGTATTTGGAATGGAGTCCTTCATAAAGCTCTAACTGGAGTAGACTGCCCAAGTAAGTAGTTCTCCTCTTTAACCATTGCTGGCTTCATAATGGTTAGGTCAGAGGCTGTGTCTCTCTCAGCAGTGGCCTGTTTCCCATGTATTAAGATAGGATATAGCCTCTTGTGGTAGTTTGGTACCCTTGTTGTCTCCAGGCAACTTATTCCTGGCATTCTGTCATTCCCACTTACTGGCTCCCCACCTTTTGCTCCCCCACCTTGCCTCCATGGGCATCTGTATGCTACATGGCCCCACTGGTTACATTTAAAACATTTAACCGTTGATCCTGGCCGTGTACCTGACCTAGTGGCTTCCCCTGTTACTGGCAGACTGCGTTGGGGTGATTTAGGCTACCCACCATGGATTCACTTAGACCCATGTGCAGCACTGGGTGTCCCTTTCCTGTGCAGTGATGCCCCTGCTTGCTGGGTATAGGTCTCCATTTTTTTGCCAAGTCATCTGAAGCATTGCATTCCCTATCTTCCAATCAGATTTTCATGTCCTCAGGCAAAGTATTAAGGGCGTGTTCCCTCACCAAAAGGACTGTCAGCCCTTTAAAAGTGGTGATCTGTCACCCCCTCACCCACATATGAAAATAAGTGCTTAGTTCAGCAATATAGTCGCAAACACTTTCAGCTGTCTTGTGTCTGTGCTTACAAGACTTTTTTCTATAAGCTTTAGGTGTTAATTTAAAAAAAAAACAAATCTCCAAAAACCACCTCCAAAAATGACAAGTAAACACAAAGTAAGCACCAGCGCTCCAAACTTTAATTTAGGTTACAGCGATCTGGTACCTCGGCAATTCGCCTTCAAGGATCAAAGTAACATTGCAGAGAGCCACTATTTTATATGCCCTTTCAAACAAGCAATCACTAATCTAATTAAATAATTACAGCTCATTAAATGCATCACTACATTAATCACAACAAGCACCCTTTATATTTATATTAAAGTCTGGATTGTCAGTTCTTACACTGTGTTAATTTAAAACACTATGATAAACAATTTTTAAAAGCGTTATAATTTAAGCAATCAGTATCAGACAATGTAGAAACAGCAGTTACAGCTTTACCATGGAGTAAGGGGTCAGGAACTGTACGCAGAGCCCTTGGTCAACATCATACTGTTTACATACCCATTCAAACACATAAATAAAACTATCAAAATTATAACCCTCTGTAAATTGTGGAAGAAATATACTGACTTTATTGCTTCTGGGGTTTGGTAATTCCTTTCCCCATTACCTCCATGACCCTGGTGAAGAGTCAGCATCTCCTTTTCACATTCACTCTGCCTCTTATTTTCTTCTGTTTCCAGTCATCTCAGTCTCTCTGCTGATTCTGCTACAACTTCCAAGTGCCACAGTCTCTCTGCTGATTCTAGTTCTGAATGTGTGGCATCCAGTTTAAGTGTCTTTAACTCCAGATAGATTTTAGGTCCTCTGAGGCAAAGTTAAAGTGCCCATTTTCTGAGAGTTGTACATCCCTAAGGCCAGTCTGGTTGTCCTCCTGGTTGCTGGTCTGTGATGCAGCTGTCGTTAAGGCTGCAATCATTTCTCCTTTAGTCAGGTTGACATGCCGCAGTCCTTTGGCTTGGCACATCTAAGCTACCTGTTTCCTTGTCAGCTTGCCATAATCCTCCGCTGATATCCTTGCCTGATGTCCCTGGCTAAGCTAACAAAAAATTAATAAAACTATTGTGATATGAAGCTCTGAATGTCTACTGTTTGGCTGCTTGAGACTACAAACACCTTCTTTAGTGACCACTTTTACAGGCTACATGACTTCAATATCCACACCACTGAATTCCAATATGTGTGACAGTGGTGGGATCATCATATCACATACTGGGATTCAGTGGTGTGGATATTAAAGTCCTGTAGCCTGTAAACAGTGGTCACTAAAGAAGATGTTTGTACTCTCAAGCAGCCACACAGTAGGCATTCAGAGTTTCATATCACAGTCTCCTTCTTATAAGGCCTCCAAGTAAGCTTATTCATCCTTCTTGTGACCTTAATTTTTTTCTTGAAAAATTGACTCAGTCACCTTTTGAGCTTGCTTGTTCTTTGACCCTACAACATTGTCCTTGAAAGACCAGACCATATCTACCCCCAAGATGGTCTATAAACTTCAAGCACTCATGGCAGTTCCTCCTTTTTTGATTTTTCACAAAGACTGATGTCATTTTGTGCTAATCCTTCTTTTATGCCCAAAGTGGTTGATGATTTCTCCTTGAATCAGTCCATTCATCTTTCTTCTTTCCTCTTCTCCACAGACCACTAGTGGGAGACTTCTTCACACCTTGGATTTACATAAACAGCTCAGATATTACTTGGACAAGAAAAACATATCAAGAAATAAAAGCAACTTTTTGTTTATTTCCATGCCAGGAAATTGAGTTTGGTGGTGTCTAGGTAAACTATCTCCTCCTGGATTTCTAAGGCCATTTCATTTTGCAATTTTATTTGTGGCAATCAGCTTTCCGTTTCTGTCCATGCTCATTCTATCAGGGCAGTGGATTTACCTAGTGCTTTTTTACTAGATTTTTTTTGGAAGCTGCTCCTTGGTATTCTGTTCACACATTTACCAACCATAAGTTGGATGTCATTTCTGGGGCCAGGGTGGGCTTTGCCAAGGCCATCCTTCATGGGTTTGTGGAGGGTCCTCTCTGCCTTCCTCTTCCCATACCTTTTAGTACCTTCTGTATTCTCCCAAGAAAGAATGCTGCAATAGTGATAAGGAAGAACATAGCACAATTGTGTATAATCTTACCATAACAGTAGCTGTCCTGTTTATAACTGTTCCAGTATTCTGCCCTCCTGCTCTAATTACTTTATGCTGTACTCCTTCTGGCTAATGCATCTCTCTTCCACCCTTTTCTCCTCCTCCTTTCCTGGATGTGCATGTTATTGCCTTCTCTGGGGTTGCTCTGGTTCTTTTGTGGCACTTCAGATGTAAAGGTTAGCTGTCTGTACATAACATATGTACCTTATGCCTTGTACGTTGGATGTTTGTCTGACATATGCCGCCTGGAAGGTGTAAGGCCTCCGGTGTGCTGGCCAGATGGTAAGCTATCCTTGGCAGGATACACCAGGAGTTAAGAATGCTACAACTTTCAGAAGGAGGACATCTACTGTTATGGTGACATCGTACACAACTGTACTTTCTTTTGTTTATTGCATTGAAATCTTCTAAGGAGCTAGAACAAAAGATTTGCCAAGAACAGAAAATAATTTTATTTAGTTTTATAAAACATGAAATGGTTTCAAATGAAGTACCAGTAAAGTAATTAACAGTCCAGAGCATAGAGAGGGACTTAAGTTTAGGCAAGTGCCCAAGGCCATTATTTTTAGTTTTCACCATATTATTAGCTGCACAAAGTAATACATCTCAATGTTTGGATCAAGTTTAGATTTTGATTGGGAAGTGGTTATATAAAATATATAATCTGCAGTGCTGCATATTATGTTATAGCTTTAAGACTAGGGCATTATCTTACCGGGTATACATGCTACAAGATCCTTTCTATTGTGCTTGCAATTCACAGTAAAGACCTCATGGAGGCTAGTCAAACATTTGAGTTGTCCATATTGCTACTAAGCATCCTGTCAAACATTACAACTAGTGCATTGCATCTGAAGTGAAGATGTGTATTTGTTATTGAGATATTGATTAATGTGTAGTGCAGAAATGTTATCTACAAATGAAAATGCATTATTTTGCTTATGGATTAGTTTGTATTTCATTTATCACTCACGTACCTCATGAAAAATCCTCCAATTATTTCTGTTTTGAAAAAAAAAATCAATTGCATGCATGCAAAAAAAAAAAACTAAATCATTGCAAAAAGAATTTAGCAGAACACAAACTGGTAGAAGCTATGCATCCAGAGATTTGATTCTTTTCCTAGCTGCAAGTGGAATAGCAATACATTGTATCATTTTTTCTGTGCACTGTATGGGAAATGACATGAAAGTGTTTAACGATCTTCATTTCAAGAAAAAAAGAAAGAAAAAAAAAACACCATAAAATTGGAAAAAGTCAGGAATTATGAGCCTAAAAATTGTAATTAATTTTTCACATAAAGCAAGATTTAGTGAAAATTATAGTTGTTTATGTTAGTAAGTTAAATAATCAATTCAAGACTATCAATGTATTGGGTTGCATGATTAATTGTTAAATGACATCAGAGTTTGTGTTATAAGAAGTGACACAAAAAGAGAAATCTAGCAAAGCTAGACTTTTCAGTGTGTGATACCTTAAACCTCTTCTAGAAGAGGCAACATGGGATATATGCAAATTACCCTTTAAGAATATCAGGTGTTTCAGCTAAATGGCAATTCTGAATATCCAAGACTTTTTTTTAATTTTACTTTTAAGTCTATTTATGGACAATTTCAGGCCAGGGAGGCCATGGTGGTGCAGCAGTTAGCATTGCTGCCTCACAGCAAAAGGTTATCTGGTTCAATTCTCGGCTGGGGTGCCTTCTGTGTGGAGTCTGCGTGTCCTCCCTGTGGCCGCATGGGTTTCCTCCGGGTGCTCCGGTTTCCTCCCACATCCCAAAGACATGCAGTAAGTGAATTGGACACTCTAAATTGGCCCTAGGTGTGAGTGTGCGCGTGTGTGTGCCTTCTGTGGAAGGTTGGGTGCCAGGCTGGTAACTTGACACCGTAAAACTCCACTGCCAATCATGAGCAGACAGATGATCCGCTGTGGCGACCCCTAACCGGCAAAAGCTGAAAGAAGATGGACAATTTCAGGCCAATAAGGCCAAAACCTCTAGCTGTGGACATACATATGTCTGTCTTCTTATAAAATCATCAGCTCTGCATAAAAGGAACTCTTGACTTTTGGAAACACAGAGTTGTCATACCCAACTGATATGCACAAACATTATGGTGTCTACAAAATATCCCAACTAACAAACTAAAACAATGAGTATAAAGGTCACACATGAAAACCAATTGGTTAAAAAATACAAAAAGAGAAATCTGGCAAAGCTAGACTTTCCACTGTGTGATACGGTAAACCTCTTGTATCAGAGACAACATGGGATTTATGCAAATTACTCTTTAAGAATATCAGGTGTTTTAGCTAAATGGCAATTCTGAATATCCATGACTTTTTCTTTTAATTTTACTTTTAAGTCTATTTATGGACAATGCCAGGCCAATAAAGCCAAACCCTCTATCTGTTGACATGCATGTTTCTGCCTTCTTATGGCATCCTCAGCACAGCATAAGAGGAATGTTTGGGTTTTGGAAACACAGGGTTGTCGTACCCAACTGATATCCATAAACATTAGGGTGTCTACAAAATATCCCAACTAACAAACTAAAACATTGAGTAAAAAGGTCACACAGGAAACATCACTTTTCCTGTGTGACCCTTTTACTCACTATTTTTGTTTTCATATAAATTTAAAGGAATCAACTGGGGAAGCAGAAGTGAGTAAATTAACTGTAAGTCAGGTAATGAAATAAACATGAAGGTAAAGTGACAATACACAGTGAAAGTAATCATGATGAGAAAAAGAGACATGCATTGCATACTAAGTGTGTTGCAATTGAAATTTAGTCTTTACAGACTAGGTATTGGTACAGGTTCAACATAAGAAAGTGTTGAGCATTAATTCAGGTATGTAGAAGTATGCCAGAATGAATCATTTCATAAAGATATGTAAAATAAAAAATATATATAAGAATGCTAAAAAGAGTATAACTGACAAGGGAAATTCAAGATACATGAATGATTTAGTTTAAACTAAATGGGGGATCAAACTACAGTATTCTGTTATAAACCACATAGTTAAAGTTTAAGGCTGAAAGATACAATGTAAAGCAATGTGTACTATTTTTTTATCCAAGATATCAAGTATCAAAGCTAGGTTAAGAAGAGAGGTGATAATTAGTGATCAGCAGTATGGTTTTATGCCAGGAAAGAGCACTACAGATGCAATGTTTGCTCTGAGAGTGTTGATGGAGAAGTACAGAGAAGGTCAGGAGTTGCATTGTATCTTTGTGGAGTTAGAGAAAGCATATGACAGGGTGCCTAGAGAGGAGTTGTGGCATTGTATGAGGACGTCGGGAGTGGCAGAGAAGTATGTAACAGTGGTACAGGATATGTACAAGGGGTAGTGTGACAGAGGTGAGACTTGCAGTGGGAGTGACAGATGCATTTAAGCTGGAGGTGGGATTACATCAAGGATCATCTCTGAGCCCTTTCTTATTTGCACTGGTGATGGACAGGTTGACAGACAAGATCAGACATGAGTCCCCATGGACTATGATGTTTGCAGATGACATTGTGATATGTAGTGAGAGTAGTGAACTGGTTGATGAGACACTGGAGAGGTGGAGATATGCTCTAGAGAGAAGAGGAATGAAGGTCAGCAGGATTAAGACAGAATATATGTGTGTAAATGAGAGGGAGGGTAGAGGAATGGTGAGGATGCAAGGAGTAGAGTTGGCAAAGGTGGATGAGTTTAAATACTTGGGATCAACAGTTCAGAGGAATGGCAAGTGTGGAAGAGAGGTGAAGAAGAGAGTACAGGCAGGGTGGATTGGTTGGAGAAGAGTGTCAGGACTGATTTGTGACAGACGAGTACCAGTAAGATTGAAAGGGAAGGTCTACAAGAGGATAGTGAGACCAGCTATGTTACATTGGCTGGAGACAGTGGCACTGACAAAAAGGCAGAAGTTAGAGCTGGATGTGGCAGAGTTAAAGATGTTAAGATTTGCACTGGGTGTGACGAGGGTAGACAGGATTAGGAATAAGTATATTAGAGGGTCAGCCCAGGTTGGACAGTTTAGAGACAAAGCCAGAGAGGAAAGATTACGTTGGTTTGGACAAGTGCTGAGGAGGGATGCAGAGTATATTGGGAAAAAGATGCTAAGGATGAAGCTACCAGGTAACAGGAAAAGAGGAAGGCCTAAGTTAAGGTTTATGGATGTGGTGAGAGAGGACATGCAGGTGGTTGGTGTGACAGAGCAAGATGCAGAGGACAGGAAAAAATGGAAACAGATGATCCACTGTGGTGACCTCTAACTTGAACAGCCGAAAGAAGAAGAAGATGTATAAAAATAAGAAGTGAAATATTATAAGTTGGTCTCTAGTACTAATAATTGAGATGTTTTGTTTTGATAAATTAGATTTGGTCATACAGTTTGAAGTGTACAGTCAAAGAATAAGAATATAAAGGAACAATCACACAGTTACTGACCCATAGCAAAGATATTTTGCACAACTGTATTAATCTGTTTACAAACTTGGATAGAAGAATATCATATTCACATAAGTTCAGATGCTATGTCAGCAATGGATGGTCCAGGAAAAGAACCAGCATCTCTCAAAACCAAGAAGGAATTAGAATAAACAGAAACCTTGTGCATCAATAAGGAATGGAATCAATAGACTATGTGAACAATATGATCACAGTTAGCATAAGTCTTTTTAATGTATAAAATATGCTAATTATTTAGAAGATAGTGTGTCACTCATTTCTACAACTAAAATGTGGTTGAATCTAAGCTACATTTTCAGTGTTTCACAATTTAGAAGGACATCAGCGATTCTGTCAGATATTGATAGAAAAATAAAGCTCCAAGTGATGGTGTTTTAATACATCATTAAAGAGGCACAGATTCCTGAGATGTGTACTGACAATTCTGACGGTACCTGAAGGTATTTCAAAGATCTGCCATGCAGGTAATTGAAGAATTAGGAGATGCAAATATAACTGATCTGATAATGTGCACACTGATATATTGAGAGACTATACAGCTTCTGTACAGAATAAAATAGTACAATTTAAAATGGATAATAGCAAAATGTCAGTAACAAAACTAAAATATATGGGTCATATTATAACATCAGAGAAACTAAAATCAGACCCAGAGAAAATATGAACAGTAATGCAAACTCTAAAGCAGTAGGTAGATAAATGTTGAGATTTATGGGAATGATGCAGCATCTTTCAAGGATTGCACATGATGCACTAAGATACCTGTGCCTCCTAAAAGTTGTTGGAATAAAGTATAGCTTATATATGGCAGTATGAACACAACAAGAGTTTTTAGATACTAGAAACTAATAGCTGGCATATTTACTGTGAAATTTTGTGATGAAGTAAGTCAGTACATTATAATGACACAAGAGCTGTGCTTTTACATGAAAAAGATCAGATATGCATACATTAAATACATTCACAGACAAAATTGATATGCTTATTCAGAGAAAGAGTTTACAAGCAGACATAGACAATAACCCTTGCAAACCATATTCAAAAAGCCACAGTAGAATCTGTCTCTGAGATCACAAATGATATTACTTAACTTGTAGAACTATAAGCTGAAATTGAAATACAAACCATAAAGGGAACTGCATATAGTAAATGTTAAACATACTTACTTGATCAGAATGGAGTTTTTTTCAGAAACAGAATTAAAGATTCTTTGAGTCATACTCTAACTACCAACCATAGAAAAAACTAAACAAATGGTAGCTGTACCAACATTGACTTGGAAATTCCATTTCCAAAGGGAAAAAAAACAACACTCAGATTGGAAATTCAGTATTATTATATTTCCTTCATGGAGAAAAAGAAGTTGTGTTTAATGTTCACCACTGACAAGATCATTGAGGCAGACCAGATGAGAGCAAAGATGCACATACGAGTTGCATCCTGGAATACTGAAGCACTCAGAGCAAGTGAGAGATGCAATATATTGGCCAGGAATGCCAGGACATATTCATATGACTACTGTCCTAGAGAAGTGGTGTATCATCTTATAAAGTACCAGAGCGATGAAGTATGAAAGAAGTCACAGATTTGTTTCATTTCAAAGAAACCAAACATCTGATAAATGTAAATTATTACTTTAAGTGCCCTGAAGTGGTAGAATTGACAGATGATATTGGTGTCAGTGTAACAAATGCATTGAAGTTTATATATTTTATATAAGGTGTAGTAATTGTCATATCAATGGTCAGCAGTTCAGGAGTCTCAAAATGTGAAGGCTTGGAATTCAAGAGTTTCGGTATGATTTGGAGTTCAAGTTTTTAACTACTTGCTACCCACAATCAGATGAAAGCAGTGGTTTGTGTAGCTGGGCAATATTTCTACTATTAGTAGTGAGAAAAGCATAGCTTTTACTGATAAATACTAAATTCACAACCATCCATGGAAAATGTTTGTGAAGTTTATCAAGAGATAATTATAAAACTATATAATTGTTGCCACTGCATTTTAGTGACTGATTTACAGTAAACTTTTTGAATTCCAATGAAAAATAACATTAGAAATGTTGATGCCAGTTATAATCAATCAGGACTTGTCCAAATAAAAGCATAAATAAAAGTATAAAACTTGAATTGTATACTTAAGATGTAATATAGCCTTAAGTGAGAATGGATACCAAGCTGGTCTCCCATGTATGGGTTTTGCCAAGACTTGTGACTTAGTTTTCCAAGGTTTGCTTTGAGAAGTGCTTCAGAAGCTTAGCCTTTCCCATCAACAATTAAACACCTTAGCGAATGCTTTTCCTAGTTATGCATTTACATCTGTAGTCCGCTCCTCAGTATCTACGTACTCAGGCTAGGAGTACCATAAGGCTTTCATCTCTTATCTTTTTTCTTTACATTACTCCACCGTGCATCTCATCTTAGTGTCAAGAAGGACAACCTTCACCTTACACTCAGATGTCAATCATTAATTTGCATAAAAGTAATGTCAAAAGCAAAAAAATATCTGCAAGAGATTAGAATACCACACTCATTCTTCTTGAAGGAGAGCAAGTCATCAGCTACACAAATGACCATGAGAACTTGGGGTTGGCATAATGGCTAAGGTGTTTACTTCACAGATGCAAGGTATGGCTTGATTCTCACCTTGGAAAGCACGGCTAGGCTTAAAAATGCTCCCTGGGGTCATTAGCCTAGTAATCACCTAAAAACGACATTGTATAAACTTAAAAGATTTGCTTACCATTAATGCTATCTTTGCCCTTCCAAGACAACATCAACCACCTGTTTCAGCACTTTTACATCAATAACTCACTCCTTTTTCTCTAGCAAACAGGGGCTAATTTCATCCTTGTAAAACTGTAGCTGTACTCTGTGGTATAAAATTCAAACTTTACCTTCTCTCCCCACCAGAAAGTGGGCCAAAACATTACCCATCAAAATTAAAGTTTTAATTTTTGGCAACTTTAAGCATACTGGGCTATGGTTTATTTGGAGATGCAGTTACGTGTGCTGGTAATACTAATTAATTTACAATGTTATTTAAAGGTTCAACTAGAAAAGAAAAAGCAGCAAATGCACTGTGTGCAAAATTCCGTCTCTGTGTCTTGGAAATTCACCTCTATTCAACGCTCATAACAGTCCACAACACCTTCAATGAAACCAGGTAGAAGTGAATAAAAGTTTATTGTAATGCCAACAAACAAAGAATGGTTAAGCGCTTTCATTTGAATAAAACAAGCTTCCTCAGAACACCATAGCTTGCATCACAGTTGTTTAAATAACATTTTTGGCGCCAAAATTCAGTTTGAAATTTTAAAGCTATACACACATCCTATAACCATTGTTCTCTATTCATAAAATCTTAAATAATATTCATATTATTTCTAAAATCAAGGTTACATATAATATATGTTGATAAAGTGAACAAGTTAAAAAACTGAAAAAATGTTAACAAAGACATTTACATCTAGATCATAATGTACCTTATAAATAGTTCATTTTAAGGCCAGTAGTGGTTTGATAGATACAGTGTCATTTAAACCTGGTATAGTCGAAGCATCCGTGTATATTTGCCACCAAAATTCTTTATATAATAATAAATTATTAAAATCACCCCCTCTGTTATTGGTGTGCACAATGTCCACTATACCAAAATTAAAATAATGTTTGTCACCATGTTGTTTAATATGTTTATACAAAGCATTTTTTTCATCCTTCCTTCTGATGCTATAAAGGTGAGAGTATATACATTTATTTAAACTCCTTTGAGTCTTACCTATATAGAATCCTGAACATGTTCTACAGATGGCAATATACACCACCATTTTAGTTGTACAGTTGCCCCCACAGAATTTTATTCTAGTGTGTTTGTAATTACCCAATTTCACACTGTCTCCCTGAAATATGGTGTGACATTGTTTACATGCCCCACATTTTACAGTTTTCATGTATTCTGTCTTCTTAATAAAGATACCCTTCTCTAAAATGTATTTTATGTTGGCCCCTACCTTGTAAACAAACCTTGGGCATTCACCTAATGTGGGTGCTAAGTCTTGATCAGCAGATATTATATGCCAGTTATTTATCAAAATCTTCTTGACTTTACCTGAATATACGCCAAATTCCAAAATGCAAGATTTACCAAAAATGCAAGTTTCAGACTTCATATCATGCAATGTATCCACAGTCGAAACAGTAGCTGTCCTATATTTTTCACCCAACAAAGGCTTGTACTGGTTACCCCATTTCCTCACAACATAATTACTTACATTTTCCATGACTCTAACGTCATACCCTCTGTCCTTAAATAAGGACGTTATAAATTTCACCTCATCCAACATGTCCTCATACCGTGAGGTCATCCTAACTGCTCTAATAAGCTGACCCTTATATATATTCGTGAATTGTTTCTTCGGATGGCAGCTAGAATATTCCAAATAACTATTCGAAAAAGTGTTCTTTCTATAAATTTTGGATTTAAACTCATCCCCTGTTTTTGACACGAATGTGTCTGAATAAGCCACACCTTCATGACTGCTAGAGGAGGTAAATTTTAAAACATTACTGCTACTGTTAATGTATTGTAAAAATAATGCTAGCTGTTGTTCTCCAACATCCCAAATCAAATATATGTCATCAAGGTATCTGACATAATATTTTATGTATGTCATAAAGTGACTATCTAAAATAGTCCTCTCTTCCCATTCAAGCATGACCAAGTTGGCGTATATGGGAGCACAAGCTGCTCCCATAGCTACACCTTTGGTCTGCTTGTAATATTCTCCCTCAAATATAATGTAATTATGCTCGAGAACCAGGGACATCATATCCGTGAGAAGACAGATGGTGTCCCATTGGATATCTGTATGTTTTCTTATACTCGTAGCAAAAGCTGATAGACCATCTTCTTTTGGTATACAAGAAAATAAATCTATGATATCAATAGTCACAAATATCAGATCTGAACTAGATATGTAAATAGGATACTGTTTCAGAAAATCCCATGAGTCCTTAGCTATATGTGGAATAGTGGCGTATATGTGTTTCAAGTAGGTATCATTAACCTTACCTATATTGAACGTCTTAGACCTACTCCCTGATATAATGGGTCTAAAGGGCGGTTCATCGACATTGTATAAATTTAAAAGATTTGCTTACCATTAATGCTGATATCTTTGCCCTTCCAAGACAACATCAACCACCTGTTTCAGCACTTTTACATCAATAACTCACTCCTTTTTCTCTAGCAAACAGGGGCTAATTTCATTCTTGTAAAACTGTAGCTGTACTCTGTGGTATAAACTTCAAACTTTACCTTCTCTCCCCACCAGAAAGTGGACCAAAACATTACCCATCAAAATTAAAGTTTTAATTTTTGGCAACTTTAAGCATACTGGGCTATGGTTTATTTGGAGATGCAGTTACGTGTGCTGGTAATACTAATTAATTTACAATGTTATTTAAAGGTTCAACTAGAAAAGAAAAAGCAGCAAATGCACTGTGTGCAAAATTCCGTCTCTGTGTCTTGGAAATTCACCTCTATTCAACGCTCATAACAGTCCACAACACCTTCAATGAAACCAGGTAGAAGTGAATAAAAGTTTATTGTAATGCCAACAAACAAAGAATGGTTAAGCGCTTTCACTTGAATAAAACAAGCTTCCTCAGAACACCATAGCTTGCATCACAGTTGTTTAAATAACATTTTGGCGCCAAAATTCAGTTTGAAATTTTAATGCTATACACACATCCTATAACCATTGTTCTCCATTCATAAAATCTTAAATAATATTCATATTATTTCTAAAATCAAGGTTACATATAATATATGTTGATAAAGTGAACAAGTTAAAAAACTGAAAAAATGTTAACAAAGACATTTACATCTAGATCATATCAAAACATGTTTAAAAACATATGACAATGTACCTTATAAATAGTTCATTTTAAGGCCAGTAATGGTTTGATAGATGCAGTGTCATTTAAACCTGGTATAGTCGAAGCATCCGTGTATATTTGCCACCAAAATTCTTTATATAATAATAAATTATTAAAATCACCCCCTCTGTTATTGGTGTACACAATGTCCACTATACCAAAATTAAAATAATGTTTGTCACCATGTTGTTTAATATGTTTATACAAAGCATTTTTTTATCCTTCCTTCTGATGCTATAAAGGTGAGAGTATATACATTTATTTAAACTCCTTTGAGTCTTACCTATATAGAATCCTGAACATGTTCTACAGATGGCAATATACACCACCATTTTAGTTGTACAGTTGCCCCACAGAATTTAAACTCCTTTGAGTCTTACCTATATTGAACGTCTTAGACCTACTCCCTGATATAATGGGTCTAAAGGGCGGTTCATCGACATTGTATAAATTTAAAAGATTTGCTTACCATTAATGCTGATATCTTTGCCCTTCCAAGACAACATCAACCACCTGTTTCAGCACTTTTACATCAATAACTCACTCCTTTTTCTCTAGCAAACAGGGGCTAATTTCATTCTTGTAAAACTGTAGCTGTACTCTGTGGTATAAACTTCAAACTTTACCTTCTCTCCCCACCAGAAAGTGGACCAAAACATTACCCATCAAAATTAAAGTTTTAATTTTTGGCAACTTTAAGCATACTGGGCTATGGTTTATTTGGAGATGCAGTTACGTGTGCTGGTAATACTAATTAATTTACAATGTTATTTAAAGGTTCAACTAGAAAAGAAAAAGCAGCAAATGCACTGTGTGCAAAATTCCGTCTCTGTGTCTTGGAAATTCACCTCTATTCAACGCTCATAACAGTCCACAACACCTTCAATGAAACCAGGTAGAAGTGAATAAAAGTTTATTGTAATGCCAACAAACAAAGAATGGTTAAGCGCTTTCACTTGAATAAAACAAGCTTCCTCAGAACACCATAGCTTGCATCACAGTTGTTTAAATAACATTTTTGGCGCCAAAATTCAGTTTGAAATTTTAATGCTATACACACATCCTATAACCATTGTTCTCCATTCATAAAATCTTAAATAATATTCATATTATTTCTAAAATCAAGGTTACATATAATATATGTTGATAAAGTGAACAAGTTAAAAAACTGAAAAAATGTTAACAAAGACATTTACATCTAGATCATATCAAAACATGTTTAAAAACATATGACAATGTACCTTATAAATAGTTCATTTTAAGGCCAGTAATGGTTTGATAGATGCAGTGTCATTTAAACCTGGTATAGTCGAAGCATCCGTGTATATTTGCCACCAAAATTCTTTATATAATAATAAATTATTAAAATCACCCCCTCTGTTATTGGTGTACACAATGTCCACTATACCAAAATTAAAATAATGTTTGTCACCATGTTGTTTAATATGTTTATACAAAGCATTTTTTTATCCTTCCTTCTGATGCTATAAAGGTGAGAGTATATACATTTATTTAAACTCCTTTGAGTCTTACCTATATAGAATCCTGAACATGTTCTACAGATGGCAATATACACCACCATTTTAGTTGTACAGTTGCCCCACAGAATTTTATTCTAGTGTGTTTGTAATTACCCAATTTCACACTGTCTCCCTGAAATATGGTGTGACATTGTTTACATGCCCCACATTTTGCAGTTTTCATGTATTCTGTCTTCTTAATAAAGATACCCTTCTCTAAAATGTATTTTATGTTGGCCCCTACCTTGTAAACAAACCTTGGGCATTCACCTAATGTGGGTGCTAAGTCTTGATCAGCAGATATTATATGCCAGTTATTCATCAAAATCTTCTTGACTTTACCTGAATATACGCCAAATTCCAAAATGCAAGATTTAACAAAAATGCAATTTTCAGACTTCATATCATGCAATGTATCCACAGTCGAAACAGTAGCTGTCCTATATTTTTCACCCAACAAAGGCTTGTACTGGTTACCCCATTTCCTCACAACATAATTACTTACATTTTCCATGACTCTAACGTCATACCCTCTGTCCTTAAATAAGGACGTTATAAATTTCACCTCATCCAACATGTCCTCATACCGTGAGGCCATCCTAACTGCTCTAATAAGCTGACCCTTATATATATTCGTGAATTGTTTCTTCGGATGGTAGCTAGAATATTCCAAATAACTATTTGAAAAAGTGTTCTTTCTATAAATTTTGGATTTAAACTCATCTCCTGTTTTTGACACAAATGTGTCTAAATAAGCCACACCTTCATGACTGCTAGAGGAGGTAAATTTTAAAACATTACTGCTACTGTTAATGTATTGTAAAAATAATGCTAGCTGTTGTTCTCCACCATCCCAAATCAAATATATGTCATCAAGGTATCTGACGTAATATTTTATGTATGTCATAAACTGACTATCTAAAATAGTCCTCTCTTCCCATTCAAGCATGACCAAGTTGGCGTATATGGGAGCACAAGCTGCTCCCATAGCTACACCTTTGGTCTGCTTGTAATATTCTCCCTCAAATATAATGTAATTATGCTCGAGAACCAGGGACATCATATCCGTGAGAAGACAGATGGTGTCCCATTGGATATCTGTATGTTTTCTTATACTCGTAGCAAAAGCTGATAGACCATCTTCTTTTGGTATACAAGAAAATAAATCTATGATATCAATAGTCACAAATATCAGATCTGAACTAGATAGGTAAATAGGATACTGTTTCAGAAAATCCCATGAGTCCTTAGCTATATGTGGAATAGTGGCGTATATGTGTTTCAAGTAGGTATCAATAACCTTACCTATATTGAATGTCTTAGACCTACTCCCTGATATAATGGGTCTAAAGGGCGGTTCATCGACATTGTATAAATTTAAAAGATTTGCTTACCATTAATGCTGATATCTTTGCCCTTCCAAGACAACATCAACCACCTGTTTCAGCACTTTTACATCAATATCTCACTCCTTTTTCTCTAGCAAACAGGGGCTAATTTCATTCTTGTAAAACTGTAGCTGTACTCTGTGGTATAAAATTCAAACTTTACCTTCTCTCCCCACCAGAAAGTGGGCCAAAACATTACCCATCAAAATTAAAGTTTTAATTTTTGGCAACTTTAAGCATACTGGGCTATGGTTTATTTGGAGATGCAGTTACGTGTGCTGGTAATACTAATTAATTTACAATGTTATTTAAAGGTTCAACTAGAAAAGAAAAAGCAGCAAATGCACTGTGTGCAAAATTCCGTCTCTGTGTCTTGGGAATTCACCTCTATTCAACGCTCATAACAGTCCACAACACCTTCAATGAAACCAGGTAGAAGGGAATAAAAGTTTATTGTAATGCCAACAAAGAAAGAAAGAATGGTTAAGCGCTTTCACTTGAATAAAACAAGCTTCCTCAGAACACCATAGCTTGCATCACAGTTGTTTAAATAACTTTTTTGGCGCCAAAATTCAGTTTGAAATTTTAATGCTATACACACATCCTATAACCATTGTTCTCCATTCATAAAATCTTAAATAATATTCATATTATTTCTAAAATCAAGGTTACATATAATATATGTTGATAAAGTGAACAAGTTAAAAACTGAAAAATGTTAACAAAGACATTTACATCTAGATCATATCAAAACATGTTTAAAAACATATGACAATGTACCTTATAAATAGTTCATTTTAAGGCCAGTAATGGTTTGATAGATGCAGTGTCATTTAAACCTGGTATAGTCGAAGCATCCGTGTATATTTGCCACCAAAATTCTTTATATAATAATAAATTATTAAAATCACCCCCTCTGTTATTGGTGTACACAATGTCCACTATACCAAAATTAAAATAATGTTTGTCACCATGTTGTTTAATATGTTTATACAAAGCATTTTTTTATCCTTCCTTCTGATGCTATAAAGGTGAGAGTATATACATTTATTTAAACTCCTTTGAGTCTTACCTATATAGAATCCTGAACATGTTCTACAGATGGCAATATACACCACCATTTTAGTTGTACAGTTGCCCCCACAGAATTTTATTCTAGTGTGTTTGTAATTACCCAATTTCACACTGTCTCCCTGAAATATGGTGTGACATTGTTTACATGCCCCACATTTTGCAGTTTTCATGTATTCTGTCTTCTTAATAAAGATACCCTTCTCTAAAATGTATTTTATGTTGGCCCCTACCTTGTAAACAAACCTTGGGCATTCACCTAATGTGGGTGCTAAGTCTTGATCAGCAGATATTATATGCCAGTTATTCATCAAAATCTTCTTGACTTTACCTGAATATACGCCAAATTCCAAAATGCAAGATTTAACAAAAATGCAATTTTCAGACTTCATATCATGCAATGTATCCACAGTCGAAACAGTAGCTGTCCTATATTTTTCACCCAACAAAGGCTTGTACTGGTTACCCCATTTCCTCACAACATAATTACTTACATTTTCCATGACTCTAACGTCATACCCTCTGTCCTTAAATAAGGACGTTATAAATTTCACCTCATCCAACATGTCCTCATACCGTGAGGCCATCCTAACTGCTCTAATAAGCTGACCCTTATATATATTCGTGAATTGTTTCTTCGGATGGTAGCTAGAATATTCCAAATAACTATTTGAAAAAGTGTTCTTTCTATAAATTTTGGATTTAAACTCATCTCCTGTTTTTGACACAAATGTGTCTAAATAAGCCACACCTTCATGACTGCTAGAGGAGGTAAATTTTAAAACATTACTGCTACTGTTAATGTATTGTAAAAATAATGCTAGCTGTTGTTCTCCACCATCCCAAATCAAATATATGTCATCAAGGTATCTGACGTAATATTTTATGTATGTCATAAACTGACTATCTAAAATAGTCCTCTCTTCCCATTCAAGCATGACCAAGTTGGCGTATATGGGAGCACAAGCTGCTCCCATAGCTACACCTTTGGTCTGCTTGTAATATTCTCCCTCAAATATAATGTAATTATGCTCGAGAACCAGGGACATCATATCCGTGAGAAGACAGATGGTGTCCCATTGGATATCTGTATGTTTTCTTATACTCGTAGCAAAAGCTGATAGACCATCTTCTTTTGGTATACAAGAAAATAAATCTATGATATCAATAGTCACAAATATCAGATCTGAACTAGATAGGTAAATAGGATACTGTTTCAGAAAATCCCATGAGTCCTTAGCTATATGTGGAATAGTGGCGTATATGTGTTTCAAGTAGGTATCAATAACCTTACCTATATTGAATGTCTTAGACCTACTCCCTGATATAATGGGTCTAAAGGGCGGTTCATCGACATTGTATAAATTTAAAAGATTTGCTTACCATTAATGCTGATATCTTTGCCCTTCCAAGACAACATCAACCACCTGTTTCAGCACTTTTACATCAATATCTCACTCCTTTTTCTCTAGCAAACAGGGGCTAATTTCATTCTTGTAAAACTGTAGCTGTACTCTGTGGTATAAAATTCAAACTTTACCTTCTCTCCCCACCAGAAAGTGGGCCAAAACATTACCCATCAAAATTAAAGTTTTAATTTTTGGCAACTTTAAGCATACTGGGCTATGGTTTATTTGGAGATGCAGTTACGTGTGCTGGTAATACTAATTAATTTACAATGTTATTTAAAGGTTCAACTAGAAAAGAAAAAGCAGCAAATGCACTGTGTGCAAAATTCCGTCTCTGTGTCTTGGGAATTCACCTCTATTCAACGCTCATAACAGTCCACAACACCTTCAATGAAACCAGGTAGAAGTGAATAAAAGTTTATTGTAATGCCAACAAACAAAGAATGGTTAAGCGCTTTCACTTGAATAAAACAAGCTTCCTCAGAACACCATAGCTTGCATCACAGTTGTTTAAATAACATTTTTGGCGCCAAAATTCAGTTTGAAATTTTAAAGCTATACACACATCCTATAACCATTGTTCTCCATTCATAAAATCTTAAATAATATTCATATTATTTCTAAAATCAAGGTTACATATAATATATGTTGATAAAGTGAACAAGTTAAAAAACTGAAAAAATGTTAACAAAGACATTTACATCTAGATCATATCAAAACATGTTTAAAAACATATGACAATGTACCTTATAAATAGTTCATTTTAAGGCCAGTAGTGGTTTGATAGATACAGTGTCATTTAAACCTGGTATAGTCGAAGCATCCGTGTATATTTGCCACCAAAATTCTTTATATAATAATAAATTATTAAAATCACCCCCTCTGTTATTGGTGTGCACAATGTCCACTATACCAAAATTAAAATAATGTTTGTCACCATGTTGTTTAATATGTTTATACAAAGCATTTTTTTCATCCTTCCTTCTGATGCTATAAAGGTGAGAGTATATACATTTATTTAAACTCCTTTGAGTCTTACCTATATAGAATCCTGAACATGTTCTACAGATGGCAATATACACCACCATTTTAGTTGTACAGTTGCCCCCACAGAATTTTATTCTAGTGTGTTTGTAATTACCCAATTTCACACTGTCTCCCTGAAATATGGTGTGACATTGTTTACATGCCCCACATTTTGCAGTTTTCATGTATTCTGTCTTCTTAATAAAGATACCCTTCTCTAAAATGTATTTTATGTTGGCCCCTACCTTGTAAACAAACCTTGGGCATTCACCTAATGTGGGTGCTAAGTCTTGATCAGCAGATATTATATGCCAGTTATTCATCAAAATCTTCTTGACTTTACCTGAATATACGCCAAATTCCAAAATGCAAGATTTACCAAAAATGCAAGTTTCAGACTTCATATCATGCAATGTATCCACAGTCGAAACAGTAGCTGTCCTATATTTTTCACCCAACAAAGGCTTGTACTGGTTACCCCATTTCCTCACAACATAATTACTTACATTTTCCATGACTCTCATACCCTCTGTCCTTAAATAAGGACGTTATAAATTTCACCTCATCCAACATGTCCTCATACCGTGAGGTCATCCTAACTGCTCTAATAAGCTGACCCTTATATATATTCGTGAATTGTTTCTTCGGATGGTAGCTAGAATATTCCAAATAACTATTCAAAAAAGTGTTCTTTCTATAAATTTTGGATTTAAACTCATCCCCTGTTTTTGACACAAATGTGTCTAAATAAGCCACACCTTCATGACTGCTAGAGGAGGTAAATTTTAAAACATTACTGCTACTGTTAATGTACTGTAAAAATAATGCTAGCTGTTGTTCTCCACCATCCCAAATCAAATATTTGTCATCAAGGTATCTGACGTAATATTTTATGTATGTCATAAAGTGACTATCTAAAATAGTCCTCTCTTCCCATTCAAGCATGACCAAGTTGGCGTATATGGGAGCACAAGCTGCTCCCATAGCTACGCCTTTGGTCTGCTTGTAATATTCTCCCTCAAATATAATGTAATTATGCTCGAGAACCAGGGACATCATATCCGTGAGAAGACAGATGGTGTCCCATTGGATATCTGTATGTTTTCTTATACTCGTAGCAAAAGCTGATAGACCATCTTCTTTTGGTATACAAGAAAATAAATCTATGATATCAATAGTCACAAATATCAGATCTGAACTAGATAGGTAAATAGGATACTGTTTCAGAAAATCCCATGAGTCCTTAGCTATATGTGGAATAGTGGCGTATATGTGTTTCAAGTAAGGCATCAATAACCTTACCTATATTGAACGTCTTAGACCTACTCCCTGATATAATGGGTCTAAAGGGCGGTTCATCGACATTGTATAAACTTAAAAGATTTGCTTACCATTAATGCTATCTTTGCCCTTCCAAGACAACATCAACCACCTGTTTCAGCACTTTTACATCAATAACTCACTCCTTTTTCTCTAGCAAACAGGGGCTAATTTCATCCTTGTAAAACTGTAGCTGTACTCTGTGGTATAAACTTCAAACTTTACCTTCTCTCCCTACCAGAAAGTGGGCCAAAACATTACCCATCAAAATTAAAGTTTTAATTTTTGGCAACTTTAAGCATACAGGGCTATGGTTTATTTGAAGATGCAGTTACGTGTGCTGGTAATACTAATTAATTTACAATGTTATTCAAATGGAAATAATGGGCCACCCAGGGATGTTGTGCTGCATGATGTGCTAGGCAGAGGAAATGTACTTATGTATGCTTTATTCCCATGCAGTGCCAAACCTGGCTGGCATTATTGCATCCCAAATAAGGTGTCTTTGTTTGTTTTGCATTTTTATGTATTACTTAAAAGTTTATATAGAATCTTTACATAAGTTTGCTCAGTGTGTGTGTGTGTGTGTGTGTGTGCGTGCGTGCGTGCGTGCGTGCGTGTGTGTGTGTGTGTGTGTGTGTGTGTGTGTGTGTGTGTGTGTGTGTGTGTCTGTGCATGTACATTTGCTTTAGAACTGATTGGCTGAGGACAGAATTATTAAACAGCAGCATGAGTTCTTGCAACATAAGGAACAGACACATTCCACATTTTATAGACTCCTGAAAGTGCATAGGATTAGGAGAAATATCCCAGAATGATCAAATATCTGGTAACCATTTGAAATGTCAGGACCTATAAGAGCGAGTCTTCAAACATGGGGACTGAATTGCTGAAAATTGGACTTGCATTTACCAAGTCTGAGATAGACATTTCACAAAATATTCTCTTTTCTCTAGATATGGCAATCTTGGAGTTGGCATATCTCAGTTTGGGGGTGGGGGCTTGCCCCCTTACAAAAAAGAAGTTTAAAGTAAAAGAGGAATCTTCGAGATTCTGTTTCCAAGTATAGATCGCAGTACACTTTTCTGATTCAGCAACTGCTTTATAAGTATCAGGCTGGCCTTGCAGCCAAACAGAATGCTAATGAGACACTCCTGGGAATAAGCATACATATGCTAATTAGCCAACTGATCTCTCCCTGAGCACCATGTCCAGGAAGGCATCAACATGCCAAGCAATTCAAGAAATTACTTGGCCATATAGATCAGGCAGGGTGTTCCCATTATGTTGCAGTATTTCAATTAAACAGAAAGCCATATTCAACTACCTGCTATAACCTTGGGGATATGGTGAAACCACTGGACACAGGAGATATCAGATACTTAAGTGCCCTAATGGCATCAACAGCACTATGGGAGATTTGGGTGGAGGGACCCACTAGACAACGAGGATATATTTGCAGCTTAATTACCTTAATGGCAAAGTCATTAGTACAGGGATCAGAGGCTGGAGTAAACACTAGACACCAGGGATACATTTAAAACCGCAGTGCTTAATGGCATGGTCATCAGTATGGGGATTGGGGGGGGCACTAGACACCGGGGATACATTTACAACTTCATTGCCTTAATGGCAAGGTCATCAGTACAGGGATCAGAGGGAGGGGATGTTAAACATTAGACACCAGGGCGACATTTAAAACAGCATTGTCTTAATGGCAAGGTCATTGGTACAGGGATCAGAGGTGGGGGTAAACACTAGATACCACAGATACATTTAAAACTACATTAGCTTAATGGTAGTGACTTGAAGACAGGGATTGGGGGTCGAAGGAACCATTGGAAAAAAAACAAAGGTTAGGGAGAGGGTTACGTGAATTGTGGAGTCTATGTTCATATTTTTGTCTCTGTTCGTGTGTGTGTGAGTGTGTGTGTGTGTGTGTGTGTGTGTGTGTGTGTGTGTGTGTGTGTGTGTGTGTGTGTGTGTGTGTGTGTGTGTGTGTGTTTGTGAGTGTGTGTATGTGTATAAGTATGTGTGTATACGTGTGTATGTGTGTGTGTGTGTGTGTGTGTGTGTGTGTGTGTGTGTGTGTGTGTGTGTGTGTGTGTGTGTATGTGTATAAGTATGTGTGTGTGTGTGTGTGTGTGTGTGTGTGTGTGTGTGTGTGTGTGTGTGTGTGTGTGTGTGTGTGTGTGTGTGCATGTGTGTGTGTATGTGAGTGGGTGTGTTTGCGTGTGTGTGCATACGTGTGTGTGTATACCTGTGCGCGTGTGTGTGTGTGTGTGTGTGTGTGTGTGTGTGTGTGTGTGTGTGTGTGTGTTGTGATGACAAGGGAGGATGTCATGCCTACACCTTTACAGTTTATTAGTGTGACGCGCAGATCATCAGTTATCTGCATGTCACAGTAGTGAGCATGATTCGCAGACATGCATATTAGCCAATAAGTATATTTTGCTTCATTGCAGCTAACATGTCTCTGAATCACAAATTAGATGGTGTGGGTGGAGTAGGGCCTTTTTTAGCATGAACAGCTCTTGCTAGGGCTTTCATTGGATCCCTGGGAATGTGTCATTGGAATTTTCTTATTTGTGCACATGATTTTGCAGCATGTCTTGCACCTCCCAAGGATTTTGGTTCTTTTGAATAATCCTGTATGCTTCTTTATTTCAGAATGTTTTCTCACTGAACAGAATGACCACATAAACACATTTTAGTGAGGTATAAATTTTGTATTACGCAATCAGTAAATGTGATTTGGGAAGTCTGATGTTTTCCTGTTAGCATAATAAATATTAAGAAACACACTAAAGGAGGGGGTTATAATCTATGACTTTCAATCCCATTTCATTCATTTACTAGTGCTTTCTGATTGTACAGAGTTCATTTCCTTGGAGAAAACCTTTGGGATTTAAGGACTGGTTCCAGCACACAGTTCCTTAAATGCATGTGACTGACTAAATTCATTTTGGATTACCTTTTGCAACATTTATACACTTTTCATGGATGAAATTACGATTCTAAAGAATAGCTAACAAATATTCAAATATCAGCAATTTAATACATGGAGTAATGATACAAATGTGCACGAATGTCAAATTTTAAAATATAGTTCACCTACATATTTTTTGGATATTGCAATTCTGAAAGCAATAAATTTGATCATATGTCTCTTATGCAGATAATTAGGCACACTTCACTTTTGTAACTTTCTGTACAATTGTCCGAACTGTATATTGCAAGAAACAGTAACTGGTAACAGTAGTCCTAGGTCAGAATATTACTTTGTAGATAAGAAACAGAATGTGATGGGACACTTCAATTTTGTGTGCCATAACCCTGTTTTTTTTGTTTTTTTTTGGTTTTTTGAGTGAAACTGCTTTCCTTGATAAAGGATTATCTGCCCATTCAGTTTATTTTGATCTGACTGAAGCATGTGGCACTATTGTCCATGACAGAATCATGCAAAAATGTGGGGAACTTAAGGTAATATATGAGGTAAAAATAAGTGGACAATCTCCTGTTATCAGTATAGACCCTGAAGTTTATCTCTAAGGTCCACGTTTTTTGTGATCTTTTTTCTCAGATAGAAAACTAGACCTGTTTTCTAGTTGAGCAGATGAACATATAATTTCAAACTTAAAAACATTGTATTTTACCCTAATGATTCTGCCTTACTTCAAATAGCACTTAACATTATGTATGAATGATGCAGCAAAAATTACCTTACTTTCATTGTCAAAAACATAGCATACATGCATTTGGCAAACAGATAGCTAGACAGATAAATTAAACCAGTTTTATTTATAAAGTGCTGATGAGTAACAACAAAAAGGTAAAAATGTGGAATCCTTGTAAATGATGACATTTAATTTTATACCCATATAGTAACTGCAAAGCATAAGGGGTTGCCCACCTTACCCTCCAAATGACTGAGAGCCACTTCTAAGAATTCTCGGATTTTTACATCTCTTTTCAGACCAACTGTACAATACCATACCATGTTTGTATCATACTCGTATAGCATCTCACTCTTCACAAACAAGTTTCCTATCTAAAAAACTGTAACGATTTTCTCTCTTCTATTTATTCTTAAGGGCATCTATTCTTGACATACTAAGCATTAATGGACAATTTACTGTATGAAACCCCTTACTTAGAATACACTCATGGTGGCCTATACATAAGTAGACAGTCAGCCTGAGTGAAAATTGGTATCAATCATTCCATGAAATATTACCAATGTGTATCTCAATGACTTCCACACCAGTGAATAAGCTTCCCATCTCAGTTAACTCTGCCCAACTATTCATGCATTAGAGAAGGAACTGAAGGACTACATGTACACCTGCAAGTTCTAGCACGGGGTCCAAAAATTAAGCTCCTCAATGTCTAACAGGCACTCAGCTTGTTTTCATTTCCAAAATACTGGCAATGCATATTAATATTCAGCAAGAGAAGCTTCTCATTTAAAGTTCTCGCTCCCTGATTCACTATAACCATCTCAGGCTTCTCCTTATTCGTTTCATCTAACGTGTATCAGTTTTTAGGTAACTTTCAAGTATTACAGTGAAAGGTATTAAAGATAATGGAATATGTCATATTTATGCATCCCTAGTAAAGTGTATTGTTAAGTGTCCTGACTGGCAAGTGCTGATATTCATGCTCCGTTAACATTGTTATCCACGTCTTCATAAAGACTTATCTTTTTTATGCTTTTTGACACTAACCACAGAAATAATGCATATTAGAAAAATAGCTTGACACCAAGGAAAACTGAACTTTCCTAAAGAGTCAATGCTTTCTTTATTTATTTTTAAATGTGGCTTCTCCATTCTCATCTTAAATTAATGTTGCTGTCCCACAATTCTTCAATGCCACATTTATTTTAGCTGTATTCTAGAATACAGCCTTCACTGTGGGGAAGAGCAACCCAGTAAAATTATCTGGTAGGTGCCAAATCACATGAAAAGGGTTAGACAAAGAGTTGATTCTGCTGTTTGAAGAGTTTGATAGCTTGGTCTCAAGCCCTAGATAGCACATTTTTTGTTTACTACCAGATGCTATATATGTTCTACAGCATCCACATCTCCTTCCCTGCCAATAATCCTATTCTGTCTGTCGCTATGACCCCATGAACTACATGAGGATTTCAAAACAGGGGAATACATATTTCATTACAGCTCTATTCCTCCTCTATAAGAGAGGTGAGTAGGCTCACCAAATAATTTCTCTACTCTCCCACACTTCCTCCAATAGGTGCCTGAACTGCTAATCAAACTCCTATTAAGTGATTCACAGTTAAACTTTTATCCCTCTACACCAACAGAACTGGTAGAAAAAAAAAACATTGCTTTTGCATAATGATAACATTTTATCAGTTTCTGTTGTTATATGCTCTCACTTATCACTGTTGCACTGTTATTTACCAGAAGGATATCCTACTGAGGATAGCCTTACATTCGGCCAAAATACCAAAGCCTTAGGCCCTTCCAGACACCATACACCATACATCAGACATATGTCCTACATCTGGGATGTAAGGTACATAAGTGATGTAGAGGTGCCTAATCCTCAGAACTTCTTTGCTGCCGGCCTGAACTCAATTTCTTGAATTTGTTCTATCAAGTTATTTGCTGCATTGTTCTAGCTAACAAACTTCTGGCAGATAATTACTTCACTGGAATTTTTCCTCCTTTTTTTCTTTTTCATGGGTTATAATTTTACATATCATCCAGAAAGGAGAAATGTAAGTTTGGGATGAAGATTCCCCATAAAAATAGACATAACAAATACATGATCTGCCTAGGTGTAGAACATGATTATACTCACTATGCTATTTGTCAGGTTTTTGTACCCAAGACCCTACATAGCTGCTTGTCCTTCCTTTCTGTTTATCTTGTGAACCAACATCTGAAGTTACTTGCCAAGGCAACTGCGACTTCTGAATCTGACTGCACAGATGGTCAGTTGTCTCTTAAGCAGAAATAAAAAAACATACATTTATACACTTCTGCTGTCCAGCCCTTCCTGGACATCCACATCATGATGGATGAAGAAAATGAGGATGGGTCGGTTCCAATCCCAGTTCCATCTGTCACAACTCAGTTGGAGGCTAACATGAGGATGGTTTATCAGACATCCATCAAAGCTGAGCATATGTCTGCTAAAGTCAAGAAGGGGGAGCCATGGCTGGTTATTTCTGAAGGACTTTGAGGGATTCCCCAGATACAAGTTAGGTAAGAGAGTCTTGGTTCCCATACTGAATTGAGGTAAGGTTATCAACCACATAAGCTTTTTAGTGCTGAGGGTCCTCTTATTTAAAAAACAGAAGACCAAATATATAGCTGCTGTGGCCAAGGATCCCCATAAAGAGTGGCAGGATTTCTCTCAAGGTCTTTTGAAGCATTCATAGCCTTGAATCCCTCCAAGGATTAGCTGTGTTTTCTCCATTCCTTTTTCTTCTAGTCCATATAAAAGGCTTAGAGAGTCCAACTCCATTGATGCAGATATGGAATTGGATGCTACTGAAGAATCCCCAGAATGCTCTTCTCACATCCATTCTCCTCTTGCTCTAGGGTCAGGGGATGAGGATACTCTTTCTCCAGATTCCCCTGTTGAAAAGGTATATTTTGGTGACACCACTGTAAAAATGATGGAGACCTTTCAGTGGGAGAGTTCCCAAATTTCTGAAGTCCAAAAAAGGTATTATGCCCTTTTACAAATGGATTCTCCTAGGTCGTCTGCAGTCCCTCCTTTGTTAGAAGCCCTTCTGGATGCCTTTACTGCTGTTTTCCAGACTCTTGAGTCACAGCTTCCTGCAACTAAATAACATTGAGGCTCAAAGGTTCCTCTAAAAGAATCCCTCTTCTGACCCAGCAGTCATTCTTTTCTGCTGCTAAACCTTTCAAATTACTGTCTTCTTTAAGACATTTCCCTTCTGACAAGGACAGCAGTCTATGGATAGATAGGGGAAGAATTATTATACCTCAATCACCCTGACTTTCAGAGCGATAAACTACCAGATGTACCAGGTCTTCTGTCTAAACGTGGAGTTATTTTGGCTGACATGTCTAATTCCAAACCTAAGACTTCTGCTATTTCTTTGTTGAGTTCTGCTTCTTAAGTGGATCACCTTTCTAAGTTAGGATGCTACTGCATCAGCTCTGTTTTTACGCAGGTATTCCTAGCTTAGGGTACAATCTCTTCATGATGATATAAAAGCCAAATTGTTAGATTCTCCCTTAGACTCCTGTAATCTGTTAGGTTATACATAAACAGAGCTTTTTAAAACTTACAAGATGAAGGGAAAGTTATGAAGGACCTCAAACAAAATTTTATTTCTCCTATTCCTATGTTTCAAAGGAATTATCCTTCTAAGTCTTCTTTTGTATGTAGACCATAGAAGCCTCCCTTAAGGGGTAAGAAGTCTTCCAAAAGGATGTTTTGGACAAACCCACTCTGGATTCTAAGTGTCAAAACCCTATTTTTGTGACAAATCTTCTTCTATCTGGCATTTAACCTTCACAGACCATCAGACAGATTCCTCTTTCCCAAAGGTTAACTCAGTCCTACCCCATCTGGCAGCAGACCATAAATTCATGGGTACTTTTCATAATACAAAAAAGGTTACTTTGTGGTTTGGATATTTCTTCTACTCTTTTCCTGTATTCCTCAGCCTCCAATTTCCTTCTACCTCATTATCCTCCATTTCATCAGGACCTTTGGTTCTGGGAACTATTCAGCCTAATTCTCCCTCCCAGAGAGGAATAAGATTTTATTCCAGAATGTTTCTGGTTCCCAGGAAGGAGGGCTCTGGAGGCCTATTCTGTATCTCTCCTTTCTCAACATGTTTATTGAGGTTCTACTCTTTCAAAATATTCTTTCTCAGTTCCCTGTTTCCCTTGCTTCTACCTCCTATCTGATCTCTCTGGGCCTGAAGGATGCTCATCTCCACATTCCTATTCACTATCTCTTCAGGAAAATTTTACATTTCTCTTTTCCTTCCTCACTTTATGAGTTCTCTGCTTTGTCTTTTGGTCTTTCCACAGCTTCAAAAGGCTTTACCAAATGGCTGGCTCTAGACACAGCTAACTCCAAACTCCATGATATCCAGATTTTTCCCTCTATCAAAATCTCAACTACACCTTGCTTCTGCTGCAAAGAGTGGGGTTCACCCTCAGTCTCAAAAGAATCTGTTCTGATTCCTTCTCATCATCAAGACTTTCTGGGATACACAATTCAATCCTTTCTTATCTTGACTTTTCTTCCTCCTCCTAGGTTTGCTTTCTTGAGAGCTTTATTCCAGTCTTGTCTTCCTTTACAGGTGGTGTCAGTAAGAGAGTTTATGTGGTTAAGTTATGTTAGCAGGAGACCGCAAGTAACCAGTGGTTCTCTGACATTTTCATCCTCGTGTGCAACACATGTATTACCACACTCATTCGCATAAATGTTAGCTAATCACCCACTAAAGTTGTTATCCAAACAATTTAACTCAACAACATTCAAAGTTTCATGTGCTTTGCTTCTATTTAATCTTCCTTTAAATAAATATGCTTTGTTGTCCCTGTACTGTTTTAAGTCCCTAACCAACTGTATATATGAGTGTATATATCATTAAAACAAGTTGGTGCCTTTTTGTGAACTAAGGGTATTTAAATGAATGATTTTGTAACTCATTTATAGTCACTTGAAAAAGCCCTGCATTGTGTCAGGGTGAAAACACTTGCGTGTGGAGTACTTTTACAATAAATTATTTGTGAGCCGTTTCCAGTGTGCCTGGACCAATTTTTCTTTTCGAAGTTCTTACATAGCCAAACTTTTTCTTACAGGGGTACATACATGGCTTTTCAGTCAATATTTTCTAATCTTTAATAAATCACATCTGTTTGTTATTTATTATGCCATTTTCTAAGATGGCTTACAATACACTGTCCGTGATAAATAAAATAATTAAATTCTATTTTATGAGTTGAAATTCTTGGAATAATTTGAATAATGTATTAAGACTAATTTCTGTTTATGCTAGTATTTTCTCTGAAACATTTTAATATGCCTTATAAATAAGTAGAATTAAAGACATTTCCAAATGCAGAATGCTACATAATGAAAATGGTGGAATACATGCAATAAATATATGAAAACGGCACATCTAATTAGAGCGCCAATATGCCGACCAGGGGAGCAAGCATACTGGATCTGGTCTTCACTAATATGGGAGATTACTGGAACACCCCATCATGTAATATCCTCTGTGTTAAATGCAGACTAGAAAATGGTCTCTCTTCAAATAGGCATTAAAACAGGCACCCCAGCTAACTGCAATATTCAGGAACTACTCTAAAGCTGACTTCCTACTATTGAGTGAAAACCTCATAAAATTTCAACCCACCACAAACCCTAAAAATACTGCTGCCTATGTGAAACTGTTTACAAATCCAGGTGCAAGCATATTAATAGCTACACAGAGGCAGCTGTACCACAAGAAATATGTACAGAACAAACAAAAAACAAGCCATCCTGGTGGAATCACAACATCTATAGGCGGTATAACAGAAGGAAGAAGAAAACCATGGCAAAAATTAGGAGGTGTGGTGTCTAGTAGTATAAAAGCATTCATCAAACTAAACAAACACTCTGAGGACAAACGGAGTCTGCCAAAGCCAAACTTGAGGTAAATCTGGCCACCCAGCCCAAGAACAACCACAAGGCATTCTTTAGATTTGCCGACAACCTCAAAGGCAATAAGCAATTGTGTGCAGAGCTCATTGTTAATGGAGTGACCTACAATGAGCCATCTCCGAATGGAAAAATGATTGGGTTCCAAACTGAGAGATGATTGGGGTTTGAATAGAGAGATGAAATTAACAAGAAATGGAGAGCAGTAGAAATTAATTCATATTCAAGTCTTACTGAGTACCTGCTTGTGGTGGACCTTGTTTGTACAAAATCATACCAAGACAACTCTGATATATAGGCATATTTTATATAGCATATATTTCATAGAGAAAAATAGGTTAAAAAATAAATTACAACTGGGCTTACAAGTCCCAGGACAAAGAAATTCCCTATTGTTGTGTACGCACTGGTACTAATAGTGAAAATAAGCAAGTAAGAATGCATGACAGGGCATGTGTTAATGTGTAATTAATGCCTGTCCAGGGGTGTTATAATGGCCAGCACAGCAGACAGAGTTCTATATAATTTTTTATATATATATTTTGGTGTAAAATAGTTCCTTTGCCTAATGTTTCAAACTTGCTGTAGTATATGTTAATGGTGTTGGAGGAAGCATTTTACATCCAAAATATAACATTTAAAAAATATTCAGGCATTTACTTTATTTTTCGGTCCCTTACTCGTAAAACGTTTGATTTGTTGCCAGTCATTGGAGACTGAAGTTACTAAATAATGGCATACATCTGAGTTTCAGATGATTATTTTCTTCAGAAAATTCATACTAACACAAATCCTTTTAATTAAGCAAGTTTGTAATTTCATAAGAGCAGTAATTAAAAGCTGTTCCTATTTTTGAGACTTTGTTCCCTCTTTATTTTAGGCTTTATCCAGATTTCTTCTGCTGAAATGTCCAGAGGTATGCAAACGTCTTTACTGTCACTCTCACACATACTTCTGTTTTAGAAAATGTATGTTAACACAAAGCTTAATAATTAAGTAAGATATGTTCCTGTTTTGAGCCTTTACCCCCTGTTTAATTTAGGTTTATCCAGATATTTTGAGCTAAGAGTCAACAGAGCATACCTTTCAACTGTACAGATTGTTGCAGAATGTCAAGATTTTTGTTTCTTATGTTTGGTCCCATCCTTATAAAATGTGTAGTTTTCTGGCAAATCAATGGGAATTGAAGTCATTAAATAATGACAGACATCTGAGTTTCAGACTTCATATCCTTCAGATAATACAGGCTAATAGAAACCCTGTTGTTTCAGCAATTCTTTAAGATTATAAGAGTAACATTTAAAATATGTCCCTATTTTTGTTTGTTTTCCCCTTGTTATTTGTTGCTCTGTCCAGATTTCCTGTGCCAAGAGGTTGAGATTATGGTCAGGAGGTATGCAAACCTCTTAATTGATGCTGTTATTGTCAGGGATCGCTCTCACTCTTTACACATACACACACACACACACACACACACACACACACACACACACACACACACACACACGTATGCGCACACACGCACACAAGCACACACACACACACACACACACACACACACACACACTCACACACACACATATACATGCACATCTGTTCTGCTTTCATGCATGCATTCACTCACACATGCAGACAGAAACACAACCGCACACACACACACACACACACACACACACACACACACACACACACACACACACACACACACACACACACACACACTTTTTTTGGTTTCTTTTATTTTATAATCGCTAAACAGCAAAAGTGCTGCTTAGCAAATGTAAGATAATGGCTCGATCAATCTCTCACTGTCATAAATGCATACACTCACATGCAGACAGAAACACAACCGCACATACACACACACACACACACACACACACACACACACACACACACACACACACACACACACACTTTTTTTGGTTTCTTTTATTTTATAATCGCTAAACAGCAAAAGTGCTGCTTAGCAAATGTAAAATAATGGCTCGATCAATCTCTCACTCTCATAAATGCATACACTCACATGCAGACAGAAACACAACCGCACATACACACACACACACACACACACACACACACACACACACACACACACACACTTTTTTTGGTTTCTTTTATTTTATAATCGCTAAACAGCAAAAGTGCTGCTTAGCAAATGTAAGATAATGGCTCGATCAATCTCTCACTCTCATAAATGCATACACTCACATGCAGACATAAACACACACATTTTTTTCATTTTCATTTTTTCTTTGTAATTTTGCACTCACTAAATAGCAAAGGTGCTGCTTAGCAAGCGCAAAATAATGGCTGCCATTAGATTTTTCCAGTCCAAGCTCCACTGCAGCTTGATATCCTGCCGTGAAGTGGTGGTCTGATTTTTTAGCAGGCATTACTTGTGTATTAATATCCTGCTGGAGTACGTTAATTTTCCAATCAGGAAGCAATCTAAGATCGCCCATTCTTTAAAGACAGTTAGAAGCCTCATGGCACAGAAAAATTACTACAACAGAGATAGGCCAGGTTCAAAGGGAAAATGGTCCTCCTGTTGCAAAATGAAGTACTAGACCACAAAGGGTGGCATACAAAAAAGTGCCATAAAGATGACAAGGTAGACTTTTGAGGATAAGGAAGAAATGATATATTGTCACTATTATGGAAGAAGCTCAGAATTTCCTGACAGAAGATATTTGAAAGAGAAAAATTAAAGGAAAAAAAATAATTTGCAGAAGTAAAACTGTCAAACACTTCAAGTGGAAATTTGTAATCATTAATGCAACAGATTTTATTAGACAAAGGAACTTTGGGCCTCCTGGAAAAAGATGCAACAGAAGGTGTGTGAAAATATAAAGAACAAACCCCAGAAATGTTTGAAGGATATAAAAAAGAAACATGAACATGGGAAAGAAAAAGAGATCTGCCATAGTTTAATAATTCAGGAAAGGGGAAAGCCAAACTAATTAATACAGAAAAGTAGCTCCAAAGGTATTTGAAGAGAAATACAAGCAAAGGCACCTGGATATTGAACATTTCACAATACAAAAAAATAAGAAAAAGGGAGGAATGTGGATCATAGGATTAGTAAGTCAGAAGTTAAACAAATAGAAATTGAAGTTATGGATTATCTGTGAAGTGAAGAGAGTTAGTGTGGAGGATCCAACACAGGCAATATTGCACTATAATGGAATTACAGGTCCCAAGATTAAGGAGCAGCAGGTATCTGAATAAGGCTTGCAACATGATGTTCTGGAGGTTTCTGTAGGAGACCAGTACAAATGTCCAGGTGAAGCTCCACAGGAAGAGAAGAGGCAGGAAAATGTGGCAATTCACCAACAGGGAAATGTTGTGGAGCGATGGACCAAAGTGTTCCCATATGAAGGGGCAGTATATGAAGCAGGATACATCTGGAGAGGATATGTCACAGAAATATTTTCAGGAACTTGCTGTATATTAATCTCAGAAAACAGAGAGCGCTTAGATAATGTTCTCAAACCAGAAGAAAATGATTTAAGGGAAGACCTGCTTGATTTAATAGAGATGAGCAGACATATTAATACAGATGAAAGAAATAGATTACAGAAAGTAAGTCAGATCAGAAATATTAGAAAATATGTAAAAGAAATTAACACGGTAATCAAAGATATTAAGAGAAATTGATGTGATATAACAATAAACGTATAACGTATTACTGCACAGCTATAGTAATAATGGATAAAAGAGTTAAACACAGTAGCATATATTGCTGTTAGGCATGACACAATCATGGCAGATGGTCCGTATACTGAAAAGCATGATAACATGGGAAACATTATAGCAGCAAGGACTGTGCAAACACTACAAGATAGAAGTAGTAGAGAAGCATTGGGAACATGAAGTACAAAGCATTATAGAGAATGATGAAGTTTGCATTGTATGGGATCACATACTATCAACAGTTCAAAAACTTGAGGAGAGAAATCTAGATATAGTAGTCATTAAAAAAAGACAAAACCAGCATTGATCATTGAAACTGAAACACCCAATTATTACAGTGTCTTATGTATAGAGTTATAGAAGTTGTAAAACAGCAGGATTTGCAGGAAAAATGAGAGCTATGTGGAACCAACATTATACAGACATTTGTAATAGTAGTAAGAGCAACAGGTCTAATAAAAAAAAGAATTTGTAGGTATACTTAGTTATGCTACCAATACATGTAACTCTGAATCACAGTAGGAGTCATTTCTGGCACACTGCTAGTGCTGAAAAGAGCACTTTTTGTCCCATACCAAAGAAAGAAACAATATGAATTTAATGAAATATAATAGTTGCCTGACTTAGGAATGGCATCCATTACCATCATGGGATTAGAAACCCAAAAGTCTTGGAGAAATTAAACTGGAAGAAGGCAAAAGATACAGAAACCCCACGGTAGAAACATACAGGTCTAATTTTACCTCTGCCTCCCCACTTACCCAGTTTCTCCTCAGGAAATACCATCAAATATAACTCCTTCAACTATCACTAGGGATCAGATCCTGAATGTTGTCTCTAAGGCAAGGCCAAGAACACACTGATGTGCCCCTACAACAGCCCAGACTGCCTTTTAAATAGCATGAAACACAATCTATTAGTGTCTCTGAAGTCACTGTTAAACCACAGCCTTCAAACAGGCTGCTGAAGGGATATATATGCCTGAGGCATAAAGTAGCTCTGTGTCTCATGAATGGAGAATAGCAACAATCATCACTCTGCACAAAATCAGGCTATATATAGGCCCATAGACTCGCTAGCCTCATATGAAAAGCCGTGGAAAGAAGTTTCATGAAAATGATCAGTAATAACATTGGAAACCTCTGGACACTAGAACCAATCCTGTTTGGATTTATCAAAGGCATATCATGCCTTCTCAGCCTGGTGGGCTTCTCTGAGAAGTTCAAAGAAATGGATGAGGTCAAAATGGTTCACACACTGCCTGTCTTGAACTGGCAAAGGCATTTGACCCAATACCTCATGTGGGCAATGCTGACAAACCCAAGAAGTTACATATAAATCCTCATCACCTGGTGGATAGCCAGCTAGCTCACAGACAGAAGCAAGAAGGTTAGAATCTGGGAGTCCACCTCTACAAAGAAGCCAGTCAGCAGTGGAGGCACCCAAGTATCAGCCATGGGACTCCTGCTTTTTGGCATCTACTTTTCTGAAGTCAAAGACAATGTCAAGGGCCTCTAGCTAACCAAATTTGTAGACAATTACAAATTAGGAGCAGTTATAGAATTCTTTATTGACACTAATTTTCTAAAAGAAGGGCAGACACAAAAACTGACTTCAGAGCCATGAAATAAAGCTAAATGCCAAGAAATGCATAGTAGTATCCTTTGGCAAGACTGCCACACCTAGAAACTTCCATATTGACAACACACTTCCTAAGGCTGAACCCAGTTTTCAGGAAAGTGGGGACATATATAGACAGTCCTCTAGCCTTTTGCAATCACTTGCCTACAGTACCGAGGAAATATTTCTATGTTGTGCATTTAGAACAAGAACACTCATCCATCTACATACTTAACTGAATAAACTACTTGAAACATCATCAGGGTGTCTTTATTCCTCCCACAGGAGGGTATTGCTGAGATATGATAGTCTCCTAGATCTGCTAGCTAAAGACATTTTATCTGGACTAATCCTTTGTATTCTGTTTCTACTCATAATCAAAGTATGGCATCAAGGTCAAAGCAGGTCATGGTTCCATTGTTTCTACACACATCAGACCTGTCACTAAGGAAATGCCTCCTTTGGTGTATATCTAACCAGCGACATCTAACAAATGGAACATCTACAGAAGTCCTTTACTAAACGAATACATGGTGCAATTAACAAGCCCTCTGTAGATTGCCTAGAGTGCCTCAGATCCTTATTCCTGTAGTCTGTCTTCTACAGACTGTTGAAGGGGAATGTATGCCTGGCGTACTAAGTCTCTTCAGATCCCACTCTGATGAATCTTGCACATTTCTGCAAAATAAACAGCGCCAGAATTACCTATTCTAAAAACTTAAATACTGCCTTGTGATATAAATAGGACCTGCTGGAGTGGCAGATATGTATCCCAGAGACTGTGCCTTCCTGGAACAGGTTTAGCATCCATGTGAAGCAGAGTTTCTCTTCACCCCCAATTCAAGCATAACTTGGACATCTGGATGGGGAACTGGAAATTCACCCCTGGTTTAGCACCCTATTTCCAATGAACACAGGTAGCCTGTATATGTTTCATCTCCCAGCCCTCTGCATATAAATATTTCCTCTCCCAAGTCCTGCTTACACTACACACACACACACACACACACACGTATGCGCACACACGCACACAAGCGCACACACACACACACACACACACACACACACACACACACACACACACACACACACACACACTCACACACACACATATACATGCACATCTGTTCTGCTTTCATGCATGCATTCACTCACACATGCAGACAGAAACACAACCGCACATACACACACACACACACACACACACACACACACACACACACACACTTTTTTTGGTTTCTTTTATTTTATAATCGCTAAACAGCAAAAGTGCTGCTTAGCAAATGTAAGATAATGGCTCGATCAATCTCTCACTGTCATAAATGCATACACTCACATGCAGACAGAAACACAACCGCACATACACACACACACACACACACACACACACACACACACACACACACACACACACACACACACTTTTTTTGGTTTCTTTTATTTTATAATCGCTAAACAGCAAAAGTGCTGCTTAGCAAATGTAAAATAATGGCTCGATCAATCTCTCACTCTCATAAATGCATACACTCACATGCAGACAGAAACACAACCGCACATACACACACACACACACACACACACACACACTTTTTTTGGTTTCTTTTATTTTATAATCGCTAAACAGCAAAAGTGCTGCTTAGCAAATGTAAGATAATGGCTCGATCAATCTCTCACTCTCATAAATGCATACACTCACATGCAGACATAAACACACACATTTTTTTCATTTTCATTTTTTCTTTGTAATTTTGCACTCACTAAATAGCAAAGGTGCTGCTAAGCAAGCGCAAAATAATGGCTGCCATTAGATTTTTCCAGTCCAAGCTCCACTGCAGCTTGATATCCTGCCGTGAAGTGGTGGTCTGATTTTTTAGCAGGCATTACTTGTGTATTAATATCCTGCTGGAGTACGTTAATTTTCCAATCAGGAAGCAATCTAAGATCGCCCATTCTTTAAAGACAGTTAGAAGCCTCATGGCACAGAAAAATTACTACAACAGAGATAGGCCAGGTTCAAAGGGAAAATGGTCCTCCTGTTGCAAAATGAAGTACTAGACCACAAAGGGTGGCATACAAAAAAGTGCCATAAAGATGACAAGGTAGACTTTTGAGGATAAGGAAGAAATGATATATTGTCACTATTATGGAAGAAGCTCAGAATTTCCTGACAGAAGATATTTGAAAGAGAAAAATTAAAGGAAAAAAAATAATTTGCAGAAGTAAAACTGTCAAACACTTCAAGTGGAAATTTGTAATCATTAATGCAACAGATTTTATTAGACAAAGGAACTTTGGGCCTCCTGGAAAAAGATGCAACAGAAGGTGTGTGAAAATATAAAGAACAAACCCCAGAAATGTTTGAAGGATATAAAAAAGAAACATGAACATGGGAAAGAAAAAGAGATCTGCCATAGTTTAATAATTCAGCAAAGGGGAAAGCCAAACTAATTAATACAGAAAAGTAGCTCCAAAGGTATTTGAAGAGAAATACAAGCAAAGGCACCTGGATATTGAACATTTCACAATACAAAAATAAGAAAAAGGGAGGAATGTGGATCATAGGATTAGTAAGTCAGAAGTTAAACAAATAGAAATTGAAGTTATGGATTATCTGTGAAGTGAAGAGAGTTAGTGTGGAGGATCCAACACAGGCAATATTGCACTATAATGGAATTACAGGTCCCAAGATTAAGGAGCAGCAGGTATCTGAATAAGGCTTGCAACATGATGTTCTGGAGGTTTCTGTAGGAGACCAGTACAAATGTCCAGGTGAAGCTCCACAGGAAGAGAAGAGGCAGGAAAATGTGGCAATTCACCAACAGGGAAATGTTGTGGAGCGATGGACCAAAGTGTTCCCATATGAAGGGGCAGTATATGAAGCAGGATACATCTGGAGAGGATATGTCACAGAAATATTTTCAGGAACTTGCTGTATATTAATCTCAGAAAACAGAGAGCGCTTAGATAATGTTCTCAAACCAGAAGAAAATGATTTAAGGGAAGACCTGCTTGATTTAATAGAGATGAGCAGACATATTAATACAGATGAAAGAAATAGATTACAGAAAGTAAGTCAGATCAGAAATATTAGAAAATATGTAAAAGAAATTAACACGGTAATCAAAGATATTAAGAGAAATTGATGTGATATAACAATAAGCATTATAACGTATTACTGCACAGCTATAGTAATAATGGATAAAAGAGTTAAACACAGTAGCATATATTGCTGTTAGGCATGACACAATCATGGCAGATGGTCCGTATACTGAAAAGCATGATAACATGGGAAACATTATAGCAGCAAGGACTGTGCAAACACTACAAGATAGAAGTAGTAGAGAAGCATTGGGAACATGAAGTACAAAGCATTATAGAGAATGATGAAGTTTGCATTGTATGGGATCACATACTATCAACAGTTCAAAAACTTGAGGAGAGAAATCTAGATATAGTAGTCATTAAAAAAAGACAAAACCAGCATTGATCATTGAAACTGAAACACCCAATTATTACAGTGTCTTATGTATAGAGTTATAGAAGTTGTAAAACAGCAGGATTTGCAGGAAAAATGAGAGCTATGTGGAACCAACATTATACAGACATTTGTAATAGTAGTAAGAGCAACAGGTCTAATAAAAAAAAGAATTTGTAGGTATACTTAGTTATGCTACCAATACATGTAACTCTGAATCACAGTAGGAGTCATTTCTGGCACACTGCTAGTGCTGAAAAGAGCACTTTTTGTCCCATACCAAAGAAAGAAACAATATGAATTTAGTGAAATATAATAGTTGCCTGACTTAGGAATGGCATCCATTACCATCATGGGATTAGAGACCCAAAGGTCTTGGAGAAATTAAACTGGAAGAAGGCAAAAGATACAGAAACCCCACGGTAGAAACATACAGGTCTAATTTTACCTCTGCCTCCCCACTTACCCAGTTTCTCCTCAGGAAATACCATCAAATATAACTCCTTCAACTATCACTAGGGATCAGATCCTGAATGTTGTCTCTAAGGCAAGGCCAAGAACACACTAATGTGCCCCTACAACAGCCCAGACTGCCTTTTAAATAGCATGAAACACAATCTATTAGTGTCTCTGAAGTCACTGTTAAACCACAGCCTTCAAACAGGCTGCTGAAGGGATATATATGCCTGAGGCATAAAGTAGCTCTGTGTCTCATGAATGGAGAATAGCAACAATCATCACTCTGCACAAAATCAGGCTATATATAGGCCCATAGACTCGCTAGCCTCATATGAAAAGCCGTGGAAAGAAGTTTCATGAAAATGATCAGTAATAACATTGGAAACCTCTGGACACTAGAACCAATCCTGTTTGGATTTATCAAAGGCATATCATGCCTTCTCAGCCTGGTGGGCTTCTCTGAGAAGTTCAAAGAAATGGATGAGGTCAAAATGGTTCACACACTGCCTGTCTTGAACTGGCAAAGGCATTTGACCCAATACCTCATGTGGGCAATGCTGACAAACCCAAGAAGTTACATATAAATCCTCATCACCTGGTGGATAGCCAGCTAGCTCACAGACAGAAGCAAGAAGGTTAGAATCTGGGAGTCCACCTCTACAAAGAAGCCAGTCAGCAGTGGAGGCACCCAAGTATCAGCCATGGGACTCCTGCTTTTTGGCATCTACTTTTCTGAAGTCAAAGACAATGTCAAGGGCCTCTAGCTAACCAAATTTGTAGACAATTACAAATTAGGAGCAGTTATAGAATTCTTTATTGACACTAATTTTCTAAAAGAAGGGCAGACACAAAAAACTGACTTCAGAGCCATGAAATAAAGCTAAATGCCAAGAAATGCATAGTAGTATCCTTTGGCAAGACTGCCACACCTAGAAACTTCCATATTGACAACACACTTCCTAAGGCTGAACCCAGTTTTCAGGAAAGTGGGGACATATATAGACAGTCCTCTAGCCTTTTGCAATCACTTGCCTACAGTACCGAGGAAATATTTCTATGTTGTGCATTTAGAACAAGAACACTCATCCATCTACATACTTAACTGAATAAACTACTTGAAACATCATCAGGGTGTCTTTATTCCTCCCACAGGGAGGGTATTGCTGAGATATGATAGTCTCCTAGATCTGCTAGCTAAAGACATTTTATCTGGACTAATCCTTTGTATTCTGTTTCTACTCATAATCAAAGTATGGCATCAAGGTCAAAGCAGGTCATGGTTCCATTGTTTCTACACACATCAGACCTGTCACTAAGGAAATGCCTCCTTTGGTGTATATCTAACCAGCGACATCTAACAAATGGAACATCTACAGAAGTCCTTTACTAAACGAATACATGGTGCAATTAACAAGCCCTCTGTAGATTGCCTAGAGTGCCTCAGATCCTTATTCCTGTAGTCTGTCTTCTACAGACTGTTGAAGGGGAATGTATGCCTGGCGTACTAAGTCTCTTCAGATCCCACTCTGATGAATCTTGCACATTTCTGCAAAATAAACAGCGCCAGAATTACCTATTCTAAAAACTTAAATACTGCCTTGTGATATAAATAGGACCTGCTGGAGTGGCAGATATGTATCCCAGAGACTGTGCCTTCCTGGAACACGTTTAGCATCCATGTGAAGCAGAGTTTCTCTTCACCCCCAATTCAAGCATAACTTGGACATCTGGATGGGGAACTGGAAATTCACCCCTGGTTTAGCACCCTATTTCCAATGAACACAGGTAGCCTGTATATGTTTCATCTCCCAGCCCTCTGCATATAAATATTTCCTCTCCCAAGTCCTGCTTACACTACCAATGGTAATGAACTTGTCAAAATTTTGGGATGTACGGCTAGGCTTAAAAAGGCTCAGGAGGTCATTAGCCTAGTACTTACTCACTTGTAAAACTTTGAAGATATATCTGATCTAAGCCAAATTGCCACATCTGAGTCGTTTAGTGCATTCAGGCAATTAGATTCATGATTTTTTATTAATCTCTAGTTCTCCAGTGATCAAAAGATTAGAAAAGAAATCACCAAA